>NC_047044.1:29910204-30212708 GCF_011762595.2 Tursiops truncatus | reverse complement strand
TACGGCTTACCAAAACTGACCCCAGCAAAGATAAACAGAAAACATTACCAAAGAAAAACCTCCACAAAAGAGCACCAGGTTCAGAGGGTTTCACAGAGCAATTCTACCAAAAGTTTGAAGACCAGAGTCCCAATGCTACATAAATTGCTTCAGGGAATAGTAAATGAAACTTTCAAGTTCTTTATGAAGCAAATATAACATTGATATCTAAACCTAATATAGAATAAAACTGTAGACTAATATCACTTATGAAAATTGATGTTAATATTTTATTTAGGATTTCTGCAGACTCCAACACCACACTAAGGAAAAAATACACCACAATAAAGTGATATTTATACCAGGAATGCAATACTCCAATATCAGAAAATCTATTAGTTAGCAGAAATAAACAAATACTTAATAAACTTTGTCTATCTATATCTCAATCTTAAAGTCAGTCAATTAATGGGGAAATACTAGAGGCATTCAATATAAGGTCAAAAACAAGGAAAAAATGTTGTCATGTCCACTACTATTTAACATCATTCTGAAAGTATTAGCCAATGGATGAGAAAAAAGAAAACAACTGGAGCTATAAGAATCGGAAAAGAAAAACAATCTCTTTAGATGCCATGATAATATACCTGGAAGACCCTAAACTTCAGAACTAAGAGAATCAATGAAAACTAACTCAATAATAAAACAACTGAGTAAGGCACAAGGGTTAAAATTAACATGCAAAAATCAATGGCCTTTTCATATACAGCTAATAACCAATCAGAGATGTAATGGAAAATTTCATCACAATAGCAACCAACAAGATTAAAAATAACTTAGGAATAAACTTAACAAATGCTCAAAATCTATATTAAAAAAAATCCTGACACTTCTGAAAGACACAAATGCAGACTTGACCAAATGCAGACATTCTTTGTTCATGATTAGGACATCTCAACATCATCAAGCTGTCCATTTTCCCTAAGTCAATTTGTAAATGTAATGCAATCCAAATAAAAACAATGAGCTTTTTTTCTGGAACTAGACAAGTTGATCCTAAAGTTTATATGGAAAAATAAACACACAAGAATAGACAGGAAGCCACAGCAAAAGAAGAGCTATGATGGGGAGATTAGCCTTACTAGATATTAAAATGTACTGGAAAGTCCCTATGAATAAAAGAGTGTGGTACTGGTACATGAATAGACCAATGGACTAGAATACAAAGTTCAGAAATAGACCCAAATATATATTAAAAGTAGTATATGATAATGGTGGTAACTCAAACTACTTGAGAGTAATGAGAAGCAAAGATGGGCTTTTTCATAAATTGTATTGGGACAACTGACTATTTAGACATAGATAAAATCATATCTAAGCATTCCTCACACCACATAAGAATAAATTCACTAAAATATAAAAACAGTCCTTAAAAACAGGGAAAGATGTTCAATGTCACTTATAAGAAAAATGCAAATTAAATCTATGGTGAAATACCACCTCTCACCATACACAGTAACAAAAATTCAAAAGCTGGGAAATGTACTGTTTAGTGAGGCTTTGAGGAAACAATGCACCAGCAATGTATGCAAAATGTCATGCAGCAGTTGTAACACATAGTTGTAAATATTTTGACATTACTCCCATGAAGAGGTGAAGTTCATGTCCCTACCCTTGAATCTGGACAGACTTGTGACTACCTCCCCCAACAGAGTACCACAGAAGCAATACTATGGGACTGGAAGCTAGGTCATAAAAGGTCCTGTAGCTTCTGTCTGGTTGTCTTGGAATGCTCACTCTCCTGATACGTATGCCTTCTCAGAACCCAGGCTGCCAATTCTGTCAAGAAGCCCAAGCTCACTGAGAGACCATGTTTACATATTCCGGTTGACAGTCTGAACTGAGCCCAATTTCAGCCATCTCAGTCCAGGCACCAGATATAAGTAAAGAAGCTGCCATAGAATTCTAGTCCCCTAACCTTTCTAGTCACCTCCCAGCTATCTGAGACTTCCCGACAGAAGCTCAAGACAAGCCACTCTCATGTCCCCTACCTGTATTTCTGACCTAGAATCTAGAAGCATAATAAAAGAATTGTTACACGATTAAGCAGCAACAGATAACCAGAGCATGGCATATCCCTAACCTGACAATAGCTAATAAAACTACTATTAATTGACCCTTCACATCAGCAATCTCACCGGAATTTACTGTGAAGGTATATCTTAACAATATGAAAATACACATGCACGTTTGTTGCAGCATTATTTATAACTTCAAAATGCTGAAAACTACCTAAAATGTCCAAACATAGGAGAGTGGTTGCAGAGCACATACAGCAGAAAACCACAAAGCTATTAAAACAAAACAAAACAAAAAAAATACAAGAAAAAAGAGGAAGCCATGTATAAACCAATATGGAGAGATGTGCAGGGTATACGGAATAGGGAAAAAAGCAGAGTGCATACACCCCATTTTGTGTAAGAAAAGAGAAATAAGAAATGATACACAAGTCTGTGTATTTTTGAGAAAAGAAACATAGAAAGAATAAACCAGAAAAGAAAAAAATTAGCGACTTGCAAAAAGAACAGGGATGAGAGGGTAGAAGGGAAAAGGAAAAGGACCAAGTATTTTGATTATACATTTTTTATGTGTAGTTTTGACTTTTGGAAGCACATTAGTGTTCTACATATTCAAAATATAAAATTGAAACAAAACGGGTTGGGGCGAGAAGTTAAAAGAGAATACAACATAAGTAAATGAACCCAACTGTATTTCAAATGAATAAAATGACAACTCTGAAAGTGTATGGGGTGGGGGGGGGCGATGCAAGTTAACTTTCAGACACAGTATTATTTTTACTACATTGCCTTCGCCTAGAGGAAAAGGGACTGTAAACAAGTCTTAAATTTCTCTTAGTACCTCTGTCTGTCAGTGTGGCATGGATGTAGACATTCTCAAAGGAAGTGTTAATGTGGGGAGCTACAGTTTTCACTGTGGAAGTAGAGAGAGACCAAAAAAATGGAATGGGGGACAAAGAAGAGCCCTGTGGGCTGGACTAGTATGGGAGCTATCAGTATGAATTCACAATTTCATATATTTTTTATGTATGTGAAACATATATACACACATACACATGTCTATACACATCTTAAAATACAAGAATTTCTAAGGATGAGGGGAAAAAAATGACTTAGGGCTATTTCAATACCCAGCTAAAATCAGCCACACCAAGAGCAGTATTTTATAAGAAAAATTGGGTTATTTTGGAGCATTTAACACAGAGCTTTACGTTCACACTGTAAAATTTAATCTTCTCTCTTGGTCCGTCTGAGACTGGGTGAGGAAAGGGAATTTGGCCTCTCTCCCTCTTGCCTGCTACTCCATATTAATATAGTGGGGACTCCCAGATCTCAGGCTAGTATAGTACTAGTGATGTAACTTCATTTTTGGATTTTGTTGACCAACTGTGTTTTTTTTTTTTTTTTTTTTTTTTTGCAGTACGCGGGCCTCTCACTGCCGTGGCCTCCCCCGCCGCGGAGCAGAGGCTCCGGATGCGCAGGCTCAGCGGCCATGTCTCACGGGCCCAGGCGCCCCGCGGCACGTGGGATCCTCCCGGACCGGGGCACAAACCCGCTCCCCCTGCATCAGCAGGCGGACTCCCAGCCGCTGCGCCACTAGGGAAGCCCCGACCAACTGTTTATAGTTCTATTTCTATGAGAAAATTTGTTTCAAGTTCTAAATCAACAAAAATGAACCTCTGAAGTACAACCCAATTTTATTCACTGCCTACACTTCAACCCAAAAGTCTGTTTAAACTAAATAAACATTAAATTCTAACCATCAGGCACCACTCTACCTAATTTGTATTTTTCACTATAGCACCTGCCTTTGCCCTCTTTTCTTGGGATAGTCTTTAAATTCACAGATGCAATTTAATAGGATGATCAGGGAATGCCTCACCAAGAGGGGGACAGTTCAGCAAAGATTTGAAGGATGTGATAAATATTCTGGGAATTAAATTCCTTAATAACCAAGTCTAGAGTCAATTTTCCTCCCATAACAGACAACAGAAGTGCTTGCTTTCAACATCCAATCAAATGTCTCTTTAACTTACTGAGAACAAACATGATAGCCAGTGAGCAGACCAATATTTCCTCGACACTCCCAGTACATCTTCTATTTCCCACTGCAGTCTATCTCATCCCTCCCTTCCCCAAGGAGAGAGTTCCTTGGGGGGCTCTCAGGGGCATTCTTCAGCAACTTCTCTCAATTCAAATGGGAAATACAATATCAGTGATTCTCAATGCATGGTCTGCAGACCAGCAGCTTCAGCATACCTTGGAGCTTGTTAGAAATGCAAATTCTCAAACCCACTCCAGACCTATTAAATCAGAAACTCTGTGGGTGGGACCCAGCAATGGGTTTTTAACAAGCCTCCAGGTGATTCTGATGCATGCTAAAATTTGAGAACCATGTTCTAGTTGACTAAAATTACACTTCAGAGAGTGAATTTCTTTGCTTTCCCTATTATGGACTGAACTGTATCTCCTCAGAGTTCTTATGTGGAAGCCCTAACCCAAAAGGTGACTGTCTTTGGAGACAGGGCTTTTTAAAGAGGTAATTAGGGTTAAATGAGATCATAAAGATGGGGCCCAATCCAGTAGAATTGGTGTCCTTATAAGAGGAAGAGAAGCCAGAGGTGCACAAAAGAGAAAAAGCCAGATAAGGACACAGCAAGGCAGCCTTCTACAAGCCTAGAAAAGAGGCCTCAGGAGAAAACTAAACTTGCCAACACCTCGATCTGTGAGACTTCCAGCATCCAGAACTGTGAGAAAAATTAACTTCTGCTGTTTAAGCCAAGCAGCCTGTGGTTACTTTGTCACGGTGGTCCTAGAAGACTAATACATTCCCTTTTACCTCAAGCAATATTTAATTTTGATATTTTTCTTTAGGTATCAATGAAAATACTGGCCACTGTTAAAAGAAAACTGTCTGAAGTTCCCTTAGGCAACTGTAAAACTCGTTCTTCGAGTCAATATTCCACGCTTTTTAGATGATAAAAGAAGGGTTATCTTATACCCCAGGTCCCTGGGAAGATAAACCAGAAGCATATGCAGCTTAACCTGTTAGAAGTCTATTTCCAAGTACAAAATGGTGCTGCTTCCAATATCTACAATCTATCCTAATTTGACTTTGGTCCACTCTTGTCTAAGCAAAGACTAGATCCCTTTCTCAAATTCTTGTCCCCTATTTTCCCCTACTACAAGAAAGCCAGATAATATGCTTTTGAGCACACTCACTTTCAGTTCAGTTCGTAGTTAAGGATTTTAAAATCGAAACTGTATTTCCCTTTATCCAGTCTACACTGAATAAAATGTGATAATGCAGCACACCACTAAACCTTCCAAAAACTCTAAAAGGAAATTTTAGCAAAAATAGTGCTACACTGAGTACACTCTTCATTAAGAAATATTAACATGTAATCACTATTAGCCAAGCAATCATATTCATCAACAGCCTAACCAGCCTGAGAGCACCCTCTAGACACAGGTTATTTCCACATGCTTCACTATGCCTCCATCAGTGCACAGCATATTTATGTTCAATCTCAACACAAAACTACATGATTGGGAAGAGTGTCATATTTCAAGTGGTGTGTGTGTGCATGCACAGACACACACAGCAAATATGCTTAGCTAAACTGACAGTTAAGTGGCCACAGTGGCCACATACACACTAAGAGAAAACAACTGGGTATTAATCCAAATAAAAATAGGATTCTGTCTCTACCATATATCCATAATTAACATATTACTCTTATGGAGTTACTTATGTTTTCTAAAAAAACAAATGATTAGCCTCTCCCAACTTATTATGCAGTAAGGTCAAGAAAGTGGCCAATCTAACCACCTAGTCCCTTCCTATTTAAATAACAATGACAGTATCATTCTCCCATAAAGATGCTACCACACACAATACCTTTAAAAAATGTAACTACTTAGAATTTACCCTGAATAGTTATTGATTAGAAACATTTTGTTCCAATTTAAAGAGGCAGTCAAGTTTATAAGTGAGATCCATCTTTAAAACATTCTAAAAATATCCTTAGGAAAGTATAAATTTGGATCATTCTTCCTCTTACTGTACATCATCTGATGAAGAACTGATGGTAAAAATTGTAAAACTGGGGCATCTGAATAAAAGAAACATTAAGTTTTAACCATGTTTGCTGAGAAAGAAAAACACTAATTTGGGGGGATAAGTTCAACAAGGGATTCAAATAAAAGTTACTCACCCGGTGATTTTAGTTGCTAGATTTTACAAGTTAGAATAACATCTGCGTTTTCAATGTTTAAATCAAACCAAATATGCTTCACATATCTGAAAACCAGTGAAAGATGTCAAAATAAGAAGGCAATACTCATACAGTACATGCAAGATCATCTTTTCCATCAATTCAGTCACATGCAGAATACTAACTCAGATGTTTAAAAAAAGAAAAAAGCCCAAGAATATATAAGAACACTCTCCTCCAAGTGAGAAGAGGAAAACCAGGACCATAGTGCTGACCAACTGAGAACTCCTTATAAGCACCCAAAGGCATCTACCTCACAAATGAGACATCATTCCAGAATAAGGTCCTTGGTAGGCATCTAACCCAAGATGATGTTGGGGTCTTCAGCCAAGATTTTTGTCTGTTCAGTCTACCAGGGGATGAATTTATAACACTTCCTTTCATAC
Organism: Tursiops truncatus; assembly: GCF_011762595.2. NCBI lineage: Eukaryota > Metazoa > Chordata > Mammalia > Artiodactyla > Delphinidae > Tursiops > Tursiops truncatus. The sequence goes on along the minus strand of NC_047044.1, from coordinate 30,205,988 downwards.
AAACACTGAGGTCTCATCGGTATTACTCTTCATTATTGAGGGTAACTGAGTGAACTATAAAGGAACAGTTAACACTTATCAGTTGCATAGATGTTTTGGTTATAAAATATCTGGAGACACTAGTTTTTGCACAACTATTACAAACTGCAGAGCAGGGGAGTAAACTTCAGGGATCAGGCATCAGAGTTCTAGCTCTAGATTACACATGTTAATGAAGCCATTTTATCCTAAACCTTGCTCACTGAGCAGCAACTGCTTACAATAAATAAATGGAAAGACAATAAATTTCCATTTATACAGGACAGAGACTACCTGCTTTAACCAAAATTATCCGGCACCTAGAATAGTACCTGAAGCTATACCAGAGACAACAAAAAGCTGGCACTCAAATATTTCACTGAAGGGATACTATATCTGTCAAAGTTCAAGAGAACTAAACACCTAACAGTGGAATGAGCACTAAGATGGGATTCTGATCTGGTTTTCCATCCTCACTGCAATCTTGGGCAAGTTGTGGGGTCCCCAGATCTGTTTTCTCATCTAAAAAAGAGAGGGTTGGACCAAGTTCTCTAAGATCTTTTCTAGCTCTTAAATTCTTTGCCCTCAAAATGCTGCCCCTCATTACCTCTCCCAGTCCAAGTGCAAAAACATAAGTGGTTCCCTTCCATGGATTTAAGACTACTCATATCTTTTGCTTATAGTCTCTTCTACCAGAAAAAACATGAGAAGCCTGAAGCTGAGCCACAATGTAGAGTCAGTTTTAAGTTCATGTTAATGGTTCAAAACCTTGGTTCACTATATTGACTTCAGTTGTTTCCATCCAGAATCTAAAAACCTCCTCTCTATTGTGATTGGCAATGAACAGATGCTCTTCAAACTTTTTCAATATTGGCATCCTTTTAAAAACCTATGTATGATCTATATTTCAACTTCCTGTTTTCCAACTTAGAGAAAAGATTCACGTTCTGTTACTGCCTGTCTTGTCAGGTTCTAACAGGGCTGCTGAGTAAAATATAGAACACCCACTTAAACCTAAATTTCAGACAACCAATAAATAATTTTCAGTATAAGTACATCCCATCCATTACTTGGAATACACTTATACTAAAGAATTATTCATCTGAAATTCAATTTAACTGAGTGCCCTGTATTTCTACTTGCAAAAACTCTAGTGCTGACTTAATATTATTACCAGTTTACAAATAAATGTTTAAAAGTAGTCTAAACACTGAATATACTTAATTTTTCTGACTCAGAAGGAAGTTGGGTCTTCCAATAGCTAAGCTTCACCTCACTCTGGTCTCCCAACTTACAACACTTACAAAACACTGGAAATGAACTGTAAAATAGCCTCTACCATATGACCTGCCTTCCTGGCCCCAGACTAATAATAGAACTAATAACCTTCATGATTCTAAGATGAAACTTAAGAACACAAATTCGTATCTGCAGCTCGGAGGCTGCCTTATTCCAAATGGCCTATACTCAATATTTTTTTAATTGAGATATAATTGACAGGTAACATTATATTAGTTTCAAGTGTAAACATGATTCAATATTTGTATATATTGCACAATGACCACCAGGATGAGTCTAGTTAATATCCATCACCACAGTTACAACCTTTCTTCCTGTGATGAGAACTTTTAAAAATCTACTCTTAGCAACTTTCAGCTATACAATACAGTATTATTAACTACAGTCCCCACGCTATATATACTACATCCCCAGGGTGTGTACCTTTTGACCACCTTCACCCATTTGCCTCCCGCCAAAACCCCCACAAATCACCAATCTGTTCGTTCTGGTTTGTCTTTTAGATTCCACATATAAGTGAGATCATACAGTATTTGTCTTCCTCTGTCTGACATTTAGCATAATGCCCTCAAAGTTCATCCATGCTGTCATAAATAGCAAGATGTCTTTCTTTTTTATGGTTGAATAATATTCCATTGCATATATATACACACATTTTATATAAACCATCAATATGGCTTCTTAATCCTCATCTATTCTTTAGTTTTCTATATAAATACGTATATTCATCTATCGTACCCCATATATCATAAACCAATTAGGGAGATACTTCTTTTGTATCCTCACCTTCATCTCCTATTCTACACCATAAACATGGTACACACTCTGTTATGTATACAGAAGTTTAGCAAGTGTTTTCTAAATATTAAATGTCATTGTAGAAGAGTATAAATACAGAAGTTGTAATGGTCTGCACTGAATTCATACTGATCCCATGACAAACCTGGAACTCACTTTTTGAATTACTTTCATATTGACATATTGACTCTTAAAATATAGAAATGCCAGTTGTGAACTTTCTGGATAGTTGGGTTCTTTCCAGTAAGCATTTACTAAGCATCTAGTAAATCTAGACTGTATCCTAGATGCTTACCATGACTATGTAGTATGACTATAAAGAAATAACTGAGGTATCAAAATACATAACCTAACAATATCTATCTTTACACTAAGAATTAATTATGTTAGCTCATCCCAGTAAGGCTGTCATTGCTAAAAACATTTCAAGCACTCCTATTTTGAAATTTCCTTTAGAGTCCGGGGCACTTTTAAAAGGAAATATCCTCAATGACAGTAAATCTTCATTTTCTAGAAGATACATCAACAAGAGTAATTTTGAAGAGATATGGGGATATATGTATAACTGATTCACTGTTATACAGCAGAAACTAACACACCATTGTAAAGCAATTATACTCTAATAAAGATGTTAAAAAAAAACAAGAGTAATTTTGTAGATAAGTTTCATTAACAAGTGAATGGTTCACACACTATATGTTATAGGGACATTGGTTTAAAACATAATTATATCATAGAACCTGTTGTTTATCAGAGGCAAGTGTCTATAAAAGGCAATATTTCATAACACAGAATCTCAATCAATTCAGAATGTCAACATCCTAAACCCAAATGAATTGTTCAGTCTTGTGGAATGAATTCAACAGAATTATGCTTTTTAAAAATTAATAAACATGTGTTTTGCCAATTATTATTTATCACTTATTAATTTTGACATGAACGCTTCCTTGAATCTCCAATGTTATGGTTTTCTATTACAGACCTTAACTTTTTTCCCCAGATATCATCAGACATACCACACTTCATTAACAATTACTATTTCCTAATATCTTTGGTAACATAAATTCTCCTTTTAAGATTAAGATAATATCAAGTCTTCATTGTCACTTTAAATGTGTGGCACAAGCTTCCTACAACCTAAGCAGAACTAGATTTAAATTTGGCTTTTTGTAGTCAATATTTAGAGTCAATCAGAATAAGCCAAATCTCTAGCCTCCTGTACATTTTCCATCAAGCCTTAGGTAAACAAGTAAGCATGTCAAAAATCATCCAAGAACACTTTAATTCCAAGAAAGAAAAAGAAAAAAAAATCTAGCCCTTGACATTACTTTCAAACTTCCGGTAACATGTGAGCGGCTCAACAGTATATAGCAGAAAGAGCAGCAGAGTGGGGAGTTAAGAGAACTGGGGCCACAGGCCTTCTCTGCCACTGAGCATCTGGGCAGGTGAATTGACTCATTTCTCTATCTTCAGAGAAAGAAGCCATCATCTTATCTGGAGGGCTGCTTTGCAGAATAAATATGATAGTAACTGTTGCATGCAACATGCTTCTGACACAATCAATCTTCTTCTAACTATCAAAGAAAATCAGATTCTTTATCCTCATGACCTCAAATATTACAGCCAGTCCGCCAAACCTATTTTCTTTAACTAAAGCAGTGGTCTGAAGTCTGTGACTGTTACCAGTATAATACTCAAACTCTTCATGTCAAAAGCACTTATTTATGGAGCAAAATCGGGTTGTGAGATATTTGCCGTAAGCTGAAGCTTATCCTTATAAAGAAAAAAAGTTTATTTTAATATTTTTACACAAAAATCTTTCAACAACATACCACAAAACTTTCTTGGACAATTTGAAACAGTCAAACATGATTAAACCAGCAAGTAACCACTGAGGATTACCACTCTTTTTTTTTTTTTTTTTTTAAAAAAGACCTACAACGTGCCAGGTGTTATGCTAGGTCCTGGGGATACAGACAAGCACCAACTTAGACCTCACCCTTGAAGAACTCTGTTTATCTAGGAGTGTGAACTTGACAGATAAATATAAGATAATAAAAGATATTTTAGAAATACTGTATTTCTCTGGCTTAAATATATTTCAGAAATCATTCTTTCCACTTCCCAGCATTTTTAGCCCATAAAATAGGAAATTCCACACTTGTTGAGTTGATGGGAATCTGAGTCCCCAATTTTTGCTTAAAATATCTTTCAGAAATTTATAATTAAGAAGTAACACTGAAACCAAAAGCTAGTTTATACAGAGATTGTTTGTCACATGCCAGGCAAAACAATTAAAGGGAACAGAATTTGCCACCTCTCAGAAAAACCACAGAATTATCAAACTAAGAAAGGGCAGTGTTTCCTTTTTATGCATTAGCACTCAGTTACTATTAAAGACAAAAAAATTAAAACACACAAAGACAATAAAAAAAAAACCCTTGTGTTTAAACCAATAAGAAATGCAGACAAAACCTATATATAAGTTTCAAAGTTACAGGTCAATTGTAAAGTTGTTAAGATAGTTAAGATCACAGAACATAGGTTATAAAAAGCAACATGTTACCATGCTGTGATTCTTAATCAAATGGCCAAAATGATTTAGATGACTTAAAGCTCAGGAAAGGCTTGGACTCAGATTTTCCTATACCAAAGAAAGTAGAATATGCCTGTAACATGCCTCTGCCAGTTAGCTGAAGTATTTCTGTATGTATATTTAATTTCTACTTTTACCTCCCACAACTATTACTAAATCAGTAATTTATTTTCTAATGAATGTTTCAGAACCAAGGAAACACTGACAATACAAAGCAATGGCAACACAGACATGGAAATGACCCTGCCTAGGGAAGGTGGGGGAATGCCTCATCAAAGAACTGGCTTTTAAAGTGTGTCCTGAAGAGACAGCAGTATTTTGTAATATGAGGAACTTAGACAAAGTATGATGTACAAAGTATTGATATGTCAGAGAATAAAGAGCAGGCTGGGCACGTCTGTACCACAGTAAGAACTCGTGGTATGACTTGAGGTGATCACTGTGACAGCAGAGATGGGGTCCTACAGGGGACTCAGAGTCTAACTGGACAACCTGAGAGTTCAGTAAGTGCCAAGAGAGAACATCCAATTTCCTGGAGAGGTTGGGAGGGCTTCACGAAGCAGTTTCATGATGAGTCCTACAAGATGACTAGTCCAGATGAGGAGAGCAGCACAGAGCTACTGTTTCTGAACCAAATTTTCCATGGCTATTAGTTTTGTGAATTCCAATTTTAAATTTTAAAAACCTTTTTCATGACGTCAATTTTCAATTTTTTTTTTTTTGTAATACTTGTGCCTGCTTCTGAACAACCTTTCCAGTTCCTCCAAATCTGTTCTCATCTGCAGTGTGCTGCTGCGAAACCAGTTATCAAAATGCTATAGAAATTTATTTAAAATACTAGTAAACAAACTAAACACCTAAAGTGGAGCGAGGCACTGAGAGATCTGATGCATGGACTCCTGGCTTCTAAGAGGGCCTGTCTGCCAATTTCCTCGTTTTCTACATGTTTTATATGGATCAGGAAGCTAGATAAATAATAGCCTTCAGGCTAGGAGAGAAACTATCCCACACCTCTCCCCATTCTTCTGGTCTCCTTCCCCTTTCATTCCTTTCCCTTTCAGAGGCATCTCGGATGGCAATTAATCCACTAAATTGCATTCCACGACAAGACCACCATTATTCACTGACTTCAACATTAGAGAAATGTCATGATAATTTTATCCTTTTACACCTTTAACTTTTCTAAGTAATTAAGAGGCAGTACTTAGGAGAAAAAAACCTGCTTTGAATACTCAAACATATACGTTGATGTCTAACTACTAACTAAATGTAAAAAGTTACATTCAACCAACTACATAATCTGTCCTATTCTCCCTCCTCTTGGCACATCCCACTTCTGCAGCTGTCATCTTTAAAGTCCTCAACACTGCTATAATCTAGTGACTTTTGATGACTCTAATCTCTTAGCGTACGTTTGCAGCTTTAAGTTAAACTATAATCTCTCTAGATCCCAAAACCCACTCAAAAATTCTTCCTTTCAATTCCTTGCAGCACCTGCCTTACGGGGCTACCTAGTATTGAATATATTGGAGGGGCATAGCCAAAGAAACCCCTCAAAGGAGGAGTTTTCCTTCCTTTCAGCACAAAGACCTTCACCAATGCAGCCTCAGCCTGGGGAAACATTCAACTTGAATCTACAAGAAAGGAGACAGGGGACTTCCCTGGTGGCTCAATGGTTAAGAATCCACCTGCCAGTGCAGGGGACACAGGTTCAAGCCCTGGTCTGGGAAGATCCCACATGCCACAGAGGACCTAAGCCCATGTGCCACAACTACTGAGTGACCCAACGCAGCCAAAAAAAAATTAATAAATTTATAAAAAAAAGAAAAAGAAGAAAGGAGACAGTAGGGGCAAGTCCAAGATTATGACGCAACTCAGAACTGACAGTCTGGCTCTCTACCTTGGTTGTATGTGGAATATAAGCAGAGCTCAGTGCAACTTAAAAAAACAAACAAACAAAAAAACACAAAACAAACAAAAAACTTCAAAAGTAATAGTGACAGGAGAGAGATCACCATCAAGAGTTCTAAGACTAGGAAACGATGGTAGCAAAACTACTGCCATATGAAGGTTTGACAGCTGACTCCAAAATGTCTTTCTTCTTTGTATAAGAATAGCTGGAGGAACTTCCCTGGTGGCACAGTGGTTAAGAATCCGCCTGCCAATGCCGGGGACACGGGTTTGATCCCTGGTCTGGGAAAACGCCACATGCCGCAGAGCACCTAAGCCCATACGCCACAACTACTGAGCCTGCGTTCTAGAGTCCGTGAGCCACAACTACTGAAGCTCATGTGCCTAGAGCCGGTGCTCCACAACAAGAGAAGCCACAGCAATGAGCAGCTCACGCACCGCAACGAAGACCCAATGCAGCCAAAAATAAATATATAAATTAATTAAAAATAAAAAAAATTTTTTTAAAAATATGTCATTCTCTTAAAAAAAAAGAATAGCTAGAAACAATATATCCCTATTCATTATAGGAAGAGATCAAAGACTAGGAAGGAGACATGTGCACACACTTAACACAGGTTCCTTGGAAGCATACAGCACCTGATGAATCACCGCACAAAAAAGGAAACCAAGAAGGAACGCTGGACATACCAAGTGAGACGGACTGAAAGCTCTGCATAACAGACTCTCTTTCTTGGCAGGTCACAGTTATTACTGTCTAGCACAGTGATCACATAACTATTTTTTGAAGGAATTTATTTATCCAAAATCTTAAGTTTTCCACTCAAAGTCTGAGCACTAAAAATAAGTCAGATACAATGTCATAGAAAGAGCCTGCTAGGACACCTTCCTAAACCTAAAGTTTTATTTCATATACAAATACAGAAACTCCACTTTTTTTGGATTAATTCAACATACACTTGCACTTAAAAGCTTAATGTCAAACTTTTGTAGAATTTTCTCCTCTGTTAAAAAAAAGATGTAGGGCTTCCCTGGTGGCGCAGTGGTTGAGAGTCTGCCTGCCGATGCAGGGGACACGTGTTCGTGCCGCGGTCTGGGAAGATCCCACATGCCGCGGAGCGGCTGGGCCCGTGAGCCATGGCCACTGAGCCTGCGCGTCCGGAGCCTGTGCTCCGCAACGGGAGAGGCCACAACAGTGAGAGGCCCGCGTACCGCAAAAAAAAAAAAAAAAGATGTATTATTCTGTAAGAAGCATTTTAGAAAACTTTATCAACATTTTGAAATAACTAATAATAAAAGTAACATCCATTTCTAAGGGCCTATTCTTAGTATTCTACTTCACTTAGTAAAGTTTATCTTACCCTTTAAAAGCAGGGATGGTGGAACTGTTTCCGAAAGAATTAAACTTATATAACACAGTTATAACAAAATATTTCTCATCTTCAATAGTATGATTCAGCTGACATACTTTCAGTTTAAGTTAAAAGAAAAAGTGCCTTGTGATAAAGTCTCACCACAAGCCTATTACAGTTTCTAAAGAGAGACAGGGGGCTTCCCTGGTGGTGCAGTGGTTGAGAGTCTGCCTGCCAATGCAGGGGACACGGATTCATGCCCCGGTCCAGGAAGATCCCACATGCCGCGGAGTGGCTGGGCCCGTGAGCTATGGCCACTGAGCCTGCGCGTCCACGTCCGGAGCCTGTGCTCCACAACGGGAGAGGCCACAACAGTGAGAGGCCTGTGTACCGCAAACAAACAAAAAAAGAGAGACAGGGACTTTCCTGGCGATCCAGTGGTTGGGACTTCGCCTTCCAATGCGGGGGGTGCGGGTTCGGTCCCTGGTCAGGGAGCTAGGATCCCACATGCCTTGGGGCCAAGAAACCAAAACATAAAGCAGAAGCAATATTGTAACAAATTCCATAAAGAGTTTAAAAAAATAAAATAAAGAGAGACAAAACAAGCATTTTACTGGAGTCTGAAGTCAGTGGACTCAAGCTCAAGACCAGACACAAGAGGCTCATTCAAGAGTCATTAAGAACATCACAGGTAAAAGTCATGTGCCAGAGGCTAGTAACAGAAAGATAAACAGTCCCTGCTCTCAAACTGAATATCTCCTGGAGGTGTCAAACATGTAAACAACAACAAATTATGAATTTTTAAGAGGGCTACAAGAATTTGAGAAAGTAAAGCAAAGACCTAGAAGTTGAGTGGCACCAACTGTACACATAGCAGGAAAAGACAAAGAATCCTAAATACTTAACTAGCCTCTCAGCAACGAGGCTGGCAAAAAAATGTTAATCAAAAGATAACAAACTACCAAAATCCTTTAAACCCAGAAATTACAAAGGAAACAATCATAAATGAAGATAAAATCTACAAAAAAAAGATGTTCACTAGAGGATTATTTAACATAAGAGAAAAAACTTAAAACCCAAACATCTACTAACAAGGGACTAGCCATGGGATGGAATATCACACTTATTAAAATGATGTTGATGAAAAAAATCTGATGACAGGAGAAAAATAATACAAAGCTTTTTAAAACCACACAATTATACCTACATTATCTAAAGCATGTTAATAGATGTACAAATTTTTTTTAAGTTCAGAAATAAATCAAAATGTTAAAGCTGGCTATTTCTCAGAGATAGTGATTTTGTTTCATTTTTACATTGTTCTATATTTTCCAAAAATTATACAATCAGTATTGTTATATTTTAAATTGGTAGAAAAGTTATGTAAGTCACTGTATTCCAGGATTCCCTTTTAAAACCATTAATACCCCTTTCATCTTTTTCGATAGAGAAATTCTCTCCCCCAAATTCCACAGAACCCACTCATTTAAACAGTTTAATATCTGTAAATTCCTTGAAACAGTATCTGGCAGGTAGAAAGCAGCTACACCAGTGTTCATTTTGTTAAATATTTTAAAATTCCCTTTATCTAGTCAAAGTAATTAGTGTGTTTTATAGCTGGTCTATTTTTCATGCCAGTTTGACAAAAAAACCCATAGGTTTTCGTTTTTCTTTTCTGAATTCCAGCATCTCTTAAGGGATGACTACTGTTTCCCTCTGAGATTTTCCTTCAAAGAAAGAGCAGGAGGAAGAAATTCTGTCAAATACCAAATTCTTCAAAGGGAAGACAGGAAATTAGTGAAGGGGGTGGAATTTTAAAATATGGTTAATTGTTAAGATGCAGCTACAGAAGGGTACTCCTTAACATATTAAAGAGTCTCTCACAAATCAACATTCCATGGGATTAAATGCTATACTTACCCAGATGAAGAAATAAAGAAATCATATATCAAACTCTTAGCTACGGACAGGACTATATGTAACTATTTAGAAAAAATGTCTTCATATGTATTTATGAGCTGCTTGGAGTGCGTGTGGAGTAGTGGTGATGGTGAGGGACAGTCCAAGGGAAACTAAGAAACCAAAGAAGGTAAGCAACTGTTCTACATAATAAAGGAGGGAGAAATTTGAACTTGCAAACTGGAGGAAGACTTGAGGGAGAAATCAAGGAACTTAAGTGGACTGCCTCCCCTAAGTAAGTTTTCAGTCAAGTCCACATTGCTCACTTATGCTTTAGTAAAAATGGATTCTTTTATTCAAAGTAATACTGAATTCTGCATCTCAGTTGCACAAGACTGCACGCAGACCCAAGAACGGAACAGGGGACACACCTGGCTTATCCACAGATATAAACTTATTCCACTCATGTATTCATTTTTAGTTTTGACAAACTTATACATGCATGAAGTTTGTTTACAGAAACAGGTCTATAAGACTTTTTAAAAATATCAGCAATTTTTTTAGTCCCCTTATCCCAGTTTCCATTCACAGGCAACAAGGAACAGGTACCTTTCGTTTTAGTACCTAACTCCATTTCTACAAATAATACTTGCGGTGCTCCTGCTTGCTTTTTCAGTTTTAGGTGTTAGATACATAAATCTCTTTAAACGCTATTCCTCCTCCCACCCCCAGCACAAGCACAAATGCTTCCCAAAGTACTTTTATTTAGAGGATATCAAGAAACTACAACTCAATAATAAGACAAACAACCTAATGAAAAAGTGGACAAAAGATCTGAACAGACACCATAAGTTACTGGAACCCAAAAGGCTATCAATGGGTAAATGGATAAACAAACTGTGGTACATCCATGCAATGAAATCTTTACCAGCAATAATAAGAACTGAACTATTAATATATGCAGCATGGATGAACTTAAAATTATGCTGAATGAAAGCCAGACCAAAAAGGAACACATACCTTATGATTCCATGTATAGAGACCTTAGAAAGTTCAAATTAATCTATAATGACAGAAAGCAGATTAGTGGTTCCTTTCCCTTGAGCTAGTCAGAGTTCTCAGAGAAGACACTTCAACTCTGGCCAGCATCCTGAAAGCAAAGTGAGGGAAGGTGGCTGCGGATCTTAACAAATGCTGTAAACTCACACTCACTCTCATTTTAGCAAACTTTGACAGAAAGTAGGTGTCAAATGCCACTGATATGCCACTTCTTTAATGGAAGTCTTAGATAAATAGATTTACTGAAAAGCTACACTGTCTTCATGAATGAAACAGCATATCATCGATGAAACACCAAATTAAATTAAAGGCAAAATTAGATGGTAAACCTAAAAAATAAATTCAACAGTTGAAAATTCGGGACAAGGTGGAGAGAGAAGACGACCTACTGTGGACATATTGTTTTAAAAGTCAAAACTTCCAAGAAAGACAAGTTAATAAAATTCTCTGATTTTATATTTTGTACTTTTGTGGGAGGTAACAAAGAAACCAAGTGATTTACCCATGGTCACTTTGCTTTTTAGTGGCAACAATAAAACTCAAATTTAAATCTGGAGAGATCTTAAGACAACATCACAGAGTTGAAAACCCAAATCAGAAGTTTTAGGTCTAGTCACACACAGGAATACCATGAAGATACACAGGCTCAAGGACCTACTGTACAGCACAGGGAACTATACTCAGTATTTTGTAATAACCTATAAGGGGAAAGAATCTGAAATCCAATCATATATACACCTGAATCACTGAGCTTTACACCTGAAACTAACACGACATTGTAAATCAACTACACTTCAATAAAATACAGATATACAGTCTCTGAGAAAGGTGGGCATTCCTGGCAAAAGGAACGATGTAGCAAGAGCGTCCAGAGGCAAAAGAGAATCAGGTAAGTTCCAGTGCTCAATATATATATTCAAAAAGTGGAGTTTAAGCTTAAAGGCAGGTGAATTTAAATTTTATCCTAAATCCACTCTTCATGCAAAAAAGGGCTGATTGGTGTTTGTTTTTCTGATATCCGACATTCAGAGGGTCTGATGCTGGAGGATATCCTTTTCCTGGACTTTGCCATCATCTCTTTCCCATTTCACTGACTGACCTTCCTTGTTTTCAGCTCCCTATACTTGCCCTTTAACTCAACAGTTCTCCACCATAGTACTAGTTGTCAGGAGTGTGCAAAGTAAAGTACCTGAAGTTTGTGATTCACTTTTTAAACAAACAGAAAAGGGTAGCTAAAGCATCACTCACTTGATTTGGGGCATAAGTAGAGAAAAAAAGGACAGAATTATAGCAAAGGAACTGAAAATTTCACGTAACTCTAAGTATAAGCAAGGCAGCATGGAGTATACGCCAATGCCATCCACGTCTGTCCCAAGAGGAAAGATCAAAATCTAGTAGGAAAAGATCATACTCTAACCCATTTCACTTTTGCTGATTCCACTGATGTCTGCCTTCACAGCTTTCTTTTTATTTTTTTCACTACTAAAACCGTTCTACACTCCTCTTTTGATCAACGATTAATTCCTTCCATAATACCTTACGAAGAGTTAGGTCTATAAAATGTAAAAGGGTTGGGAGAACACTCAAGATCAGTACACCTGTACAGTTTCAGCAGTGCTAAACACTGGAAAGTGAATAATCTATGGAGAGCAACTTTTTTCAAGCATTTAAAACTACAACAGCTTACGCGCCAAATCTATATAAATCATTAATTGCTTAAATGTTTGAAATTATGACTCCATGTACTACATGAGCATTCAAAAGAAATGATAAAGTCAGGTACAGGCTTTCCTGCCTTGACCTAAGGAAGGCAGAAGAATAACCACATTGCTATGCTTTAAACTTTAACAAAGACCATATATCTACACATCCTCCTGATGCCTACAGTGATCATGCGCCAAGTCATGGGCCAAGAGTTCACGCTCAATGCATGAAGAACTCTCTCAGAAAATCAGAACCTGCAGCAAACATCTAAAAGCTTGACTCCAAGAGTACTCCTATCGGTAAGCAGTAAGTACAAGGGTATCATACTGTAAATTTTAGACCATAATATATGCTTCCAATTATGGCATTTTACATCATGCAATATGCTAATGGATTACAGATACAAGCACATCTTAAGAACATCAATGTTGATGAAAGGAAAAATGTCATGAGCTAAAAGAAAAGTGAAACTGGTCATTTTAAGACAAATTTTAGCTACTGTAATTTGTCTAAAATGGACAAATTACTACACCGCAGTTAAGAAATGGAAATGACTTCCTATGGAGAAGCTAAATTCTATTGTCCTAGCAACAGTCTATGAAATGCGGCTGCCCTCCAGAAGTAAAACAGGTTGTCCTATGAATCCATCTGAGCAAAGCTAAAATTTCAAAGGTAAAAAGTCTTTAGAAATTCTCCAAGAAAAATTCCTCCGCTTTATCCACTTTACCTTCACGCAAGCTACACAATATCTAAGTCCTAAATCAATCCGCCAGAAAAATACTGATTGAACGTTTATGGGATAAAACTCTATATATCCTCAAGAACTCATGTTCTTACCTGAATGAAATTACTAAGACAAAAAGGATGTATAACAGATGGGAACTGTATGACCCAGACTACAAATGTACAGCAATTCAGACAAGAAAGTTAATGAGTGATGACTGCAAAAGGTAGATGAATGCTGAGTTTTGAAGAATGGGAACATTTAGACAGACAAGATCAAGGGTCCCATCAAGTGAGAGGAAAATCATAATGATGTCACAGCAAAAGGAATGAGAAGAGTGTACGCAGGAGACTGCCAGACATGACTGTCCCGCAGTGGGGAGTCAGCAGTATAGTACTGCAGCTCTGCTATCAACTCCAGAAACTTGATTCACATTGCGAACAGTACCCCCCCAGAGGTGTGCAAAGTGGTGATCCTGGTTAAGTAATACAGAAAAGCAACAAGTGGGTGCTCCACTAAAAGGGATTCTGTGAAACAAGGGAGCTTTTAAAACACTAAACACATTTAGATAGATTCAGTCCATATTACCACAGCAAAATATGGGAGAAGTCCCAAATGGGAAACTGCATAAACTAGCCTATCTCGGATTTGGGTTTTGCCCCTCTCCCTCCATAAAACTCCTATTAATATTTCTTAGAATCGGTGTTCTAAAATGCACTTTAGAATACTGAGCTATTTTATAAAAGGTCTTCAGAGTCAAGCTGCATCTTGATAAAGAGAAAAATGAGGAACCACTGAGCGTTTTAGTCAAGAAACGACAGCAGCAAAACTACTTAAAAACAAGAAAATTCTGGCACAAATATCAAAGGTAGATTAGAGCAGCAGATCTGAGAATTTTGAGAGTAAAAGATTGCTTAGAATCCTTCTGGGAGCAAACCAACTCACTGAGTTAATACAATGAACAATAAATCCACATTGTTAATAATCAAGTTATTTAAAAAGCATCTTTTAAACAGACAAATCCTTTTTTATGATCTACTTTTCAGAACACACAACTTTTAGTCCTAAATTTGTCAAGTCTTTATAATAGTCATACCAGTTTACAGTTAGGGAGTATCATCTCAGATTTCACAATGTAAGCAAGCACTGGTCCATTCAAAACTATCCTTGTTTTTTCCTCCAGAGGCCGAAGTGACAAAAATATTAATACAAATCCAGGTATCCTGGATTTTGCAACACCACATTGTTGAAAGTTATTGCACTTAGAAATACCAAATAATATTCCTACCAAAGAGGTAACTAAAAACACTGCATACTGTTTAGAATAATTAACAAAGTTATTTAGGAAAATTTTAATGAAAAATAGCTTTAAAAGAATATGGTGGCTAGAGGGAAGAGATATGGGAACATATGTATAACTGATTCACTTTGTTATAAAGCAGAAACTAACACACCATTGTAAAGCAATTATACCCCAATAAAGATGTTAAAAAAAAAAAAAGAATATGGTGAAAGGTTTACCATCTCTCTACCAGAAATCTTTATGAGCTTAGATTTCCACAACCATTAGTAAATTATAACCCATGATTCCTAAATATATTCTAAAGCGCAGTGAACAAGCCTAAGGTTTTGTAACAAATGATCAAAAAAGTGTTCAGCACAGTCTTGAGATGGACCTGTTTTGAAATTAATTTCATTATAAAATCTATTTTAAAAACAGATGCAGGCTACTTACTATAGTGTCATACATGAAGCAAAAACAATTGCATTTTAAATCTGGTCTTAAACAGAAAGTAATCCATATAGGGTAGATAAAATGGTTAAAGTCAGATCAGTTTACATCAAATGGCTCTTACAGTAGACTGATGAACTATATAATCTGTTCTTTAACATTAAGCAAAACAGCAGTAACTTTTGCTTTCATGCACAGAATGGTAAATTATCAATTAGTCCTATTAATATTCTTGAAAGATCATTAAGGACTAACCTGCTGTTTCTGAAGGAACAGCTACTTGTTAACTGAAATTAATAAGGACCACTACTTATCCACCAATTTATGTCCTTTTAGTTTGAAGGAACATCCAAAGTCTTTCCTTCTAACATAAAATAAGAGCTAGACTAAAGCATATCATATGTATATAAATATACAGTACTGTACTGACACAGCATGCATTATTTTTACATAAGCCCCCATGTTCAGGTCATTTGGAATGGCAGACGCTGGGGCATGAAAACAAACAGAACATTTTCCATCTAGTACTTTCACAGTGCTTAATAAATAAGTAACTCAATAACCGTAGATGGATCTTCTGCAAGAAGACAGTGCACACAGATAAAAAAATATTTTCAATTTACCAGTCTTACAATTGTCACAAAAACCACCAAGTCCACAAATCAAACTTGGCTACAATAGTCAAAACTACTTGAAAGCACTATGCTCACAGTCAAATAAATCAATGATGTCTTTCTAATTTATAAAGGCATCTCAACTACGTAATATAATTTTAAGCGAAATGCAAACTCAACGTGGGTGTTTCTCAAAATGCTGACTACTGGGCCCCACTCACATCTGCTGAATCAGATTTGCGGGGGCAATGCCAGGGAGTCTGCACTTTCAGTAACTCCCCCAGGTGACCCTCCTGCACACTTTCTGCAGAACCACCACCTTCCCTGTGAGCTTTATAGCAAGGTTTTGGATATCAAGAACTAAAATCTCATTTGGGACCTTTTAAAACTAAATTTCATTACATACCGAATTAATATTTCAAAAAGACTTAAGTAACAAGCTGTGGCAGAAAAAAACCAAATACATGAAAAAATGACAGCAGAAATTTAAAAAAGAAACTTTTAGTACAGGCCACTTTATTTTTAAGTCAAGATTTAAGACACCCCTAATCATTTCAAGGACTAACCAGTCTTTGTAAACATAATTCCTAACTTAAAAATAATCCCATCCACAATATTAAAAATATAGTATTTCAAATATGTTCAAATTCATTTACTCAGCTGTTAAGCAAATCAGGATATGAGCTGCTTATATTATACCAAATACAAGCAACGATTAAATTTATAAGTTAAACCCAAACAAATCTGTTTATATTCCACTATTAAATTTACTGTGGTCAGAACCTGATTTTCATAAACTTATATAACTTTCACAAACTTACGTAGACATGTATAATGGAAAGAGCAATGAAGCAAAAACTAGAAGGCATCTAGAATCCAGTTCTGGCCAATCTAGCTGCTGGCTACATTATATGACCTTAGGGCCTAGAGAAATCATTTCACCTACCTAACAAACAAGGAAGGTACAGCTATCTACTAATTTCACAGATTTATTGTGAGAATCAAAAGGGATACTATGTAATACACTCTGAAATACTGTAAAGCATTTCATAAATCAAAGGCATTATCATTAAGAGTAAAATTTGAGAGACACTATCTTTAGGTGCCTGCTGTAAAACAGACTATTACAGAAACAATAAACATAAAAATTGACCTTTCAGATTCAACTAGATGTTGTACATTATTGTATATATCCTATAAATTATAAATATAAAACATAAGAATTTAATAGTCATCTGTCTTATGCCCCCATTTATAATAGATACATTTCTTGTGTAAAAACAGAAATGAAATTACATGCACCATGAATTGATAACTGTCAAAACTGGTCACTAAGTATAATATTCTACTTTCACATGCTGGACAATTTCCATAATAAAAATTTTTAACAAGACAACAATGTATATATGTGTGTGTATAAAATATCTGTAAAAGCTAAAAACCAAATCTTTTAAAGTTTTTTTTTTGAAAATTATCCCCATACCTATTGTATCATTTTCCTTCAATGTTACCTTAGATTCTATACATTCCAAAATAAGCTGCTCTCACGTACCCTTCTATATATATATCACGGCACCTATTAGAAAATAACTATTCCTCTCCAACGGAGTGAGTAAATACTCTTACCCAAGCTGCAAAAACTTAATTTTCTGCTCCCTGATACTTACTCCTTTAATTTTCTCATTCATTACAAAATTCCAGAAGTAAAAAGTGAAATGACCAGTTTCAACTGCAGGTATGTGTAAAAACATAAGAAAAAAAAGGGGGCAAATACACTTTTTTGTTAGTACTGCAAAAGACCACCAATAGTTGTAATTGGCCGTTCCTCTTAAAACCTGTTGACCCATACAACTCAATTCACATGGTAAGAGAATGCTGCACCCAAAATTAAGTTAACATATCTGTCAGACAAAGGAAATTGGTAAATTTAACCCCCAAATCAAGGATTCTATCAAGATATGCATAACAATGTATAATTACTCTGCATACATCAACGTAATTGCTCAAATGATGTCCTTTAACCTGGGGCCATATTCCAGACTGAAAAGCATAAACTACCTTTCATCACAAGCAGATTTTTTAACTTAATAAAACTATTTGTAGCTCAATAGCTTATGCTTTACAGTAGTCTATGAAGAAACTACAAGTGGTGAATTAAAAATTAAATGCAGATAGAAATGGTAACGATCTTGTGGTTTGCAATTAAAACTATATTTAGTAATATCCACACATTTATTTATTCATTACTTGAAAGCTGAATCTTTTTTTATGTTACATCTGCAGTCACAATCATCAGAAGATATCCTGTGTCTAAAGAGATAGTGTACCTCATGTTTTTGATTTGTGAGGGACGGGGACAGAAGGGACCAAGTGGTCAGGGAAGGAAATCTCACCCATTTAGCTGTCACTACAGCACATGTTTTCTAACCATGAAAAACTCCATTCATTTTTATATAAGATATTGATACATTTGAGAAGAGCCATGCACAGAAACCACTTTTTCCAATATAGTCTTCAATAACTTTGAGGGTAAGTACTCCTGCTGGAAGTCCTAATTTGTATTATTTAAAAACAATTAATTGTAAAATCTGCAGTCAAACCATAAAAGGCAAGCTGTTGGAAGATGAAAAACAAAAAAAAAATTACTATACCTTATTCAAACAAGGTTAATAATTTTGCATGTTTACTTTAGAATCTCTTTATAGCACAGAAGCTAAAAAAAATTTATAAAACCACTATCATGCTGGTGGGTACCCTTATTTGGTGGCAATGGCTAGTTTTAAATATCTATTTACAGTGAAGCTATTACTTTCCTTATTTCTTTTCCTAAGTAGATCCAGACTATTATTGACCCTGTTATTTTATCATAAGCACAAATCAAATCTAGTTTCTCACTTCATCTCAGAGTTCTACACTAAATCCCAAGCTTCAATTAAAAAACCATGATTTCCCATACAGTTGCAGAAACACCCCTAAAAGAGTGAGGAATTGCAGAATATGGGAAAATGAAGACAATTTCACCTTACACATCTAAATGGGGATGCCAGTAATGACAACTGCAACAAAAATCAAGAGGATGTTCTCTGAATTTTCACCATTTTAATAAAAGAAAATGCTGAAATTTTAAATTAAAGGTGGCGCTCTGTCCTCAACTCACCCGATTGTGACTCACTTTTGCAGACTATATGGTAGGAAATAACTTACTTTTCTAAGATCTTTGCAGTTACACCCAAGCCAAAATCAGGACAGAGATCCACCCTTAATTACAGCAATTCATGCAAAGCACAGAAACTAAAACGGCCCCCTGAAATCATGGCTAAAGAAGCCCATTTCATATACTAGTTCTCAAAGTCTCCCTTTAAGGAGTATGTTCCTATTTACTTCAAATTTGAACTCACCAGGACAAAAAAGAAAAAAACAGGGGGAGGGGGACCCAGATGAAACGCTCAAGTACAAAAAGCAGATTCTCCTCCAATCCCTCTAATTCCCCCAATCCGCCTCTGCCACACACAAGGACAGGGAGTCTGGGGAAGGCTGGCAGCAGGACAAGCGGTGAAGGCCCTTCATTCACTCACGTGGGCCACTATCCAAAGGGTTACACACCCTCTGCCCGAGGAGAGCCTCATACAAAGCAGATCCTTACAAGTACTTTTATTATAAAATACACCCACGCTGAACAAGAGCTTTATTTTAAAATAAGACTGTCCTCAGGTGGGGGGAGGTGAAACACAACAAAGGCTTCCATGTTGAAAGGCAGACAGTCCAGATATAAGCATATACCTACACGCGTATGAAAAAAAATCCATATAACTAATTGATCATGAACAGCAATCGATACCAACAGGAGCCATTAGATTATTAATAAACCCAGAAAAGTGCCATGCATAGCGGCCAAAGGTGGCTGCCTGCTGCGCTCTAACCCCAGGAAAGGCAAAATTACGCGTGCAGAGGAGGGTCGAGCCCTCCGCAGGTTTAAAGACCCCCGGAGCACCTCTTGCCCTACCCTCCGCGCCAAGCACCAATGCACCGCACAGGATTCGAGCACTCCCAGCGCTGCGAGTCCGGCAGAAAACTGGTGAATGAAATACGCACAGACACCAACCTGGCCAGTGACCGCGGCGCAGAACCAGGGGTCGCTAACTAGCTAAGCCACAGAATTCTCCAGCAGGATGGAATAAAGGGAGTACACCCCCCCCCACCTCCGCAACTGGAATGCGGCTCTTACTGACCCTTCCAAAAAGGGGGTGGAGGACGCAGGATTTTTTTCTTTCTTTTAAACTAAGTCTAAGAACGCGAATCGGAAGCAACCGAGAACATCCTGGGGGGCCAGACAACAGACACCGGGATAAAGGCGAGACTGTTCTCCAACTCCCGGGGAATCGCCATCCGGTGTGACACGCATCAATCAACTAGCCCCAGCCGGGGGCCGACCCCGGCCCCGCTCTCCGCCCGCGGAGCGCCAGTGGGGCTGAAGCCGGGGATTAGAGGGGTGACCCTCCCGGGGCGCGGGGAAAGAGTGCCGGGCACCGTTGCCCTCAAGGTCACCAGGCGCTGGAGCGGGGGCGGCCGGCCGCAAGATGGGCTATGGCGCGGCGGAGGCGGCTCGGAGAAGTGAAGAGCTGCGGGGTTAGACGCGAAGTCCCACCGAGCCCCGTCCCTGGAGCCCTGGGCGGGGACTCCCGGCCGGACCCGGCGCTGAGGCGCACGCCGAGGAAGCCGCTCACCTTTACGATCTGCCGGGGCGGGCGCGGCGGGAGACAACCTGCGAGGGGGCGCCGGAACGCCCCCGCCAACTTCTCCCGAATCCGCGCAGTCCACGGAGCACCCAGCTGTCAGGAGCCCCGCCGCGACGCCCCCACCTCCGTGTTCCGCCAGGCTTCCCCCGCAGGTGACCTGTCCCGCCGCCCCCGCCGCGGACGGGCGGCGGCCGCCACTCACCTCGCCAAGCAGCAGGAACCATTTTCCGAAGGGGAAAGGAAGGGGAGGCTGCAGGAGGGTCGGGGGGAGGGGGCGGTGAGGACAGCGGGAAACGCAGAGAACGGGGGCTCGGTCCTCAGCCCGTCCGCAGGCGGCTCGCAGGACTCAGAGCGCCAGGCGGAGGTTCGGCTGCACCTCGAGGATGAGGTGGCCCCAGAGCCGAGAGGTTCGGCTTCCACCAGCCGGGGCTCCCTACTCACGCTGCACTGCGAGGAGGCGGCGGCGCCGGCGGCGGAGGAGGAGGCGGCGCCCGGCCGGCCCCCGCCCAGAGCCCGGCAGCCGCCGAGTGGCCGCCCGCGTCCCCGCAGGACCCGCCTCCTGAGCTCCGCAGAGCCGCACACAGGGCGCGCCGCGCTCAGCACGGGCAGCCCTGCCGGCCTCACGCCGCCGTCCGCAAAGGCAGCGGCGGGCGGGGTGCAGCCCCCTCCGGGAGCACCGCAGCCCGACCCGCTCGGGGCGGGGCCCGCGGCCCCCGGAGAGCGGACAGCGGAGCACGAGGGGGCTACGCGAAGCTTCGGGCAGGGGCGCCGCTTGCACCGGTTGGCCCGCAAGATTGCAGGGGGAGGCAAGGGGAGGTGAACACTCACCCGTTCCGGTCTGGCGCTCCCTTCTCTCCACACCCTCTCGCCTCCCGCTCCACGCTGGCGGCGCAGCTGCTGCCACTGCCACTGCCGCCGCCGCCGCCGCCGCCGCCGCCGCCGCCGCCGAAGCTCGCGTTGCCGCCGCTGCCGCCTTGGCTAGGCGCGGTCACGTGACGCGGCCCGCGGGGAGCCTGGGGGCGGGCAGGCGCGCGCGCGCGGGAGGAAGCGCGACTCGGACGGAGACTGGGAGCTGAGCGGAGCCGAGAGGGCGTTTAAGGGGAGGACCCGGAGAGCGCGCCCCCGGCTGGCGAGCGCGCGCCCGATGATTAGCACTTGCCGCGCGGTGGGGAAAGGGTGGCCGGAGTGAGGGGCGGGGGACTCGTGCCTCCACGCGCCCCTCCCTCTCTTCCTCCGCTGAGCGCCTCGGCCGGCCGCTGCCCCCGCCCCCTCCCGTTCGCCCCTTTCCTCCTGTCGCTGCCAGCGATTGGCTGAAAGGCTCTGACGTCCTTGTTTCCATGACGTATCGGGGCGGGGGGCGGAGGGGGAGGAGGGGGTGGGTCGGACAAGCGGGGCGGTGACGCTGTCAGTCACAGCTGCTGTTTCCGAGCGGGTCCGGGCGGCTCCCGCAACTGTGGAGGCAGGAGAGCGATGTCTGCCGCAGGCTGACTTGGGCGCCCTTTACTTGGGGTCCCGCCCGAGGCAACCCCGGGTCTGCGCTCCTCCGAGCCCGGGAGCTGGGCTGGCGGGCGGGCGAGGGCAAGCTCTCCAGGCGAGGACCGGTTAACGCAGACCCCCGCGTCCGCGGACATTTGAGCGGCTCCTCGCCATGTCTCTGCTCCACTCCGTACCGGACTCGGTTCCTGTCCCGGGCCGTGACGCACGCGCCGGACGACAAAAGTGCCGCCTAGCTCGCTCCCTCCTTGGAGGAGGACAGCCCACACCCCCCCCCCCCCACGGGCGAGGGGCGCTCCATCTCTGTTTCTGCCGGTCGGGCCCGTAGACTCCGGGGATACCCGCTGCAGCGCCCAAAGAGTTAACGCAGGCGTTCGGCCGGTGTGAACAGGCCCATCAGGATCTGCGCTCAGAATCCCCGTGTCTTCCTTTGGGGTTTGCGTTTTCTACCTATGCCAAGCCTTTGGCTCTTCAGTTCACTTGTAGCATCTCGGAGGGGGTAGGGATTGAGATGCTGAAAGGTAACATGCTTTGCCACAACCTTCAAGAGATTTTGAAAGTTAATAAAAAAGAAACCACCGTAGTGACATTTTCAGAAATAAAACGGGTTTTCTTTCCTACACACACATACACACGTGTTCAAAGATTTGTGTCTTACCTAAGACATCGTGCTCCATCTTCGTCTAATCGCCTCTGTTTGAACTGTCGCCGCTGCTTTAGAGAACTTGTCCGTGTTATTTTCAATACCACTTAATCAGAACAAAAAGATAAATTCTGCAGAGGCTCCTCCTTTCTCTTAACTCCAGGACTGGAAAAATTAATGTCTGTAACGTCTTCCTAAAAGCAAACAGTCGATGCGAAGGACTTTATTATGTATGTTCACTCTGGTAGTGTTTACATTAAAATAGTTTTGAAGGATTTGAAAACTAAATATGTGAAAAGTTTAAAAAGCAAAAAAAAACCCAGTTAACCCTGTTGAAAATTTTTTTATCAATTTACGTATCTTACCAGGTCAAACAGTACCAACATTTTGAGCTGTGCCCTTGACATGCAAAACAAGCACTGGGCAGGATGACCCCGTTTTTTCCTCTCATTAATCACTGATAAGAAATTGGTTGGTGGGTACAACAGCCCTTCCTGACACTATTTCAAAACTTCTTAACAGAAGAACAGATTAACTTTTCAAAACGGCTTAGAGACATTTAAGACTCATTGGCCTTTGTCCAACTTTTCCTCCAAGGAAGTCGCAATAGAAAATTGAATTATGTATTCTACTTTAATCAAGAATTTGACATTAAAGTAATATATGATTCATTGCTATAGTGCACTAGCAAAATGGATAATAGATTAAACTAGAATCTGTTCACTTTGTGGGTTTGTTGCAGTTCCAAATAACAAACGGTATGCTCGTACAGTGTTGTGGTCATGAAAAATTACTCAGCATCTTCATTTTAGAACATGATTTCAGTAGAGTTTTCATTTATGGAGATTATATACATATATATCCCAGAACATATTTATGTGCATTTTAATGAAATGTGAGTCACATACAATAGTATATTTTTACTGTCATAGTCAAGATGATTGTACTGTGTAGTTTGGTTTTTATATTTTCATTCTTCAAACAGAAAGCAATATATAACTGTACACATTATATATAGAAAATTCATCTTTTTCTCCCAAAGGTTTAGCACTGAAGGTTTTTTTCTCCCAAAGGTTTAGCACTGAAACCTTCTTAATGGCATATTTTTCATTGTAAAAATCAAGAAAATATTTGATTACTTAAAAAATGGAACTACTTAAATTCAAGAATGCCACTGTATATGATATAACCGTATTCTTTTAATCTTAGACCTCACTCTATGGATTCAATTGATCCATAGATATACTGGTGCATAATAAGAGCAATATAATGCAATTTATTGTTGAAATACTTAATCTTCTAAACCACTTTTAATATGCTTTAAATATTTATTTTTAGTTACAATGAAAATTTTATAAAGGTATTTAAATCTTACGGCAAGTTACTATTTGGGATGTTAACATTGCTTGAAGACAGGCTGTGTATTCAAAATAATGTATTTTGCAAACTGTTAAAGTATGTTTCATTTAGTGGCATAAATCTCAACTATTGACATCTTTTCTAATAAGTTGATCAATTCAGTATGAACTAATCTTATATAACTTATGGAGACAGTTTTCTAAAATCCTCCATGTAATTAAGTGTAAAGGGAAACATTAGGATCTTTATTCCCTCAAGAATTCTGTCACATTCATCTATCGAGGGGACAAAATAAAGGCATACCAACAGCAGCATATTTTTAAAACCATATCATTTCCCAAAGTACACTTTTATACGTATGTGAATGTGTCAGTGCTAGTCATTGCAGAATACTAAAGAGAACTGACAGGTGTAGGGAGGCAAAAGAGGAAAAATATTCAACGCTTCATAAAAAGTAGTTGTGTATGTTCTCAAATTTCCATTAACCTGGATCATCAGAGAGAGAGATATGAAGTGAAACATTACTTAGCTGAAAGCCGCAGAGAACTGTTATCTATAAGTAACAAACTAATTACATTTGCTGAATTAAATGAAGTATGATTACAGGTAAGCCTAGAATAAGAATTTTCAAGTCACATAATGGAAAATTTTTATAGGTGAAAAATGTGAAACGGTTAGATGTCATAATTTGATGGGAATTATTTAACATCCTGTACCCTTCAGTATAAGGCATTTTTTTTCTACCCCATATGTAGTATCTAGGTTATAGAGTGTGGCCCTAAATCTAAATTCCAGAGACTCAAAAAAAATGGAAAGCTCTTACTTAAATGTTCTTGAGGAAGATTTCCTAAATGAGGATTTGGACTTGACTGGTGGCACGAAATATATAGGAGATTTAAATTAATGCAAAAGAAGATGGGGAATAGAAATGTCAGGAAATGTACCTGAGAATTAGCAAGTTTACCACATCCATTTTCCTATCCTTTCTTTATCTATGAAACATAGATTTACTACCTTTGTTACCTTTCACCTCCATATGTAACTCATTTATTTTCCCATTAATAATGGTGAGTTATGGTGTATCATAGGGTTGTTGTGAAGTTTTGGTGAAATGTTTATATTAAGCTCTTAACAGAAAAATTGGCGTTAAAAAACGCTCGGGAGCTGTTATTATTTTTCATAAGCATGCATTCTTTATCCCTTATTACAAAGTAAATGTGCTGCAAACAAGAATATACATTTTTACTTGACTTACTTTAATGAATAGGGGCTTATTCTCACGTTAGAAGTTCAGAGGTAGGTGATAGTATGATTGATTCAGTTGCTGAACACAGAATCAAGGATCCAGGCTAACAGCTTTCTGCTCCACCCACCCTGGTGTGTGCTTCAGTATTTTTTATGCCCAAAACAGGAAAGTCAGAAGGATTTTTCTCACATCTGTGGTGCATCTTATGTTTTTCAGATTATTTAGTGCTTATAGTTTTATATAATTTTTCGTTATTGCCCTCCTTTCCTTTGAAACCCCTCCTTTGTTCTCAAGATATTAGAATGTGCCGAAGAATCACCTGTGTGAGCTTAGCAATGCAAATTCTTGGGGCCATAGTGGCAGAGCTTCTGACCCCGACTGTTTAGAGTGGAGCCAGAGGATAGGCATTTTTGATGGTTCCTTTAGGTGACTTTGATGCACTTCACAGTCTCTGTTTCCCTCCTTTGTCCTGACATTCTCTTGTTGTGTTCTTCTTTAGTTCTTCATTCTCTTTCCCTGGCTATTTCCAATATTAAGTTCTTATACTTGAGCATTTCCTTCTATCCTGACTTTCATAAAGTTCACCCATTTTCATGACTTCAGCCCATTGAGGATAAGGATAATGTTACTAATTTATTCATTAGTCATTTGTTGATCTTGACAATTATCCTCTAAGTTTACTAAGGAAGGAAAACATGGAAGATGCCTACTGTTTAGGAGGCATTAGCATCAAGGTAGTAATTCATCTATTCTTTTATACAAAGAAACTTTCATTAAACGTTTATTACATGCCAGGCCTAATAAGATCTGGCACATAATAGGTGATTAAAATAAAATTAGTTTGAAATGAATAAACAAATGAACTATCACCTCTCCAATGATAAATTCTAAATTTTTATCCACTGCCTTGTTCTTTTATTCTGGTGACTCCAGGGAACTCCTTCAGGGTCATTTTTTTTCTTCCAGGTGGAAATAAAGTTGAGCCTTGAATGACACAGGGGTTGAGGCACCCAGCTCCCAGCAATTGAAAATCTGCCTATAACTTTACAGTCAGAACCCTCAGAATGGGACAAAATATTTGCAAACGAAGCAACTGACAAAGGATTAATCTCCAAAATATACAAGAAGCTCATGCAGCTCAATATCGAAAAACAAACAGCCCAATCCAAAAGTGGGCAGAAGACCTAAATAGACATTTCTCCAAAGAAGTTATACAGATGGCCAACAAACACATGAAAGGATGCTCAACATCACTAATCATTAGAGAAATGCAAATCAAAATTACAATGATGTATCACCTCACACCAGTCAGAATGGCCATCAACAAGAAATCTACAAACAATAAATGCTGGAGAGGGTGTGGAGAAAAGGGGACCCTCTTGCACTGTTGGTGGGAATGTAAACTGATACAGCCACTGTGGAGAATGGTGTGGAGTTTCCTTAAAAAACTAAAAATAGAACTACCATACGACCCAGCAATCCCACTACTGGGCATATACCCTGAGAAAACCATAATTCAAAGAGTCGTGTACCACAATGTTCATTGTAGCACTATTTACAATTGCCAGGACATGGAAGCAACCTAAGTGTCCATCGACAGATGAATGGATAAAGAAGATGTGGCACATATATATAATGGAATATTACTCAGCCATAAAAAGAAACAAAATTGAGTTATTTGCAGTGAGGTGGATAGACCTAGAGACTGTCATACAGAGTGAAGTAAATCAGAAAGAGAAAAACAAATACCATATGCTAACACATATATATGGAATCCAAAAAAAAAAAAAAAAGGTTCTGAAGAACCTAGGGGCAAGACAGGAATAAAAACACAGATGTAGAGAATGGACTTGAGGACACGAGGAGGGGGAAGGGTAAGCTGGGACGAAGTGAGAGACAGGCATGGACATATACACACTACCAAATGTAAAACAGATAGCTAGTGGGAAGCAGCTGCATAGCACAGGGAGATCAGCTCTGTGCTTTGTGACTGCCTGGAGGGGTGGGATAGGGAGGGTGGGAGGGAGACACAAGAGGGAGGGGATATGGGGATATATGTATATGTATAGCTGATTCACTTTTTTATTCAGCAGAAACTAACACACCATTGTAAGGCAATTATACTCCAATAAAGATGTTAAAAAAAAAAAAAAAAAACTTTACAGTCAGCCCTCCCTCTGCACCAGAGGTTCTGAATCCTCAGATTCAACCAACTGCGAATGGTATAGTACTATAGTATGTATTTACTGAAAAAAATCCACATGTAAGTGGACCCAAACCTGTGTTTTTCAAGGGTCAGCTGTGCTGGAAGAAAAAAGCCAATTTACCAGTCATCAAAAGCCAGGTCACTGAAAGTCAGTTTTTTGACTTATATGTTTTTGATGGCAGAGAAGAAGGGGTCAAGGGAGGAAAGCTGAAATGCTGGGGAGTGTGCAGATCAGAATAAGGTAGGATCTAAAACAGAGGGGATTCACCTTGAAAAGAAAAAGGAACATCTCTTTCTCTGATGTAGAAGAAAAAGGCAAAAAAAAAAAAAGTGTCAAAAAAGTAAATACTGAAGTTTAGAGGAAAGATGACATAGGCACACAAATGTCATTTAATATTCCTTATATAATAATAGGTGATTTTGGTCATCAGCCAGAATTGAGTAAGGCTAAGTAAGGAGCGGATTGGGCTGATTAAAGAAACTAAAGGATGAGCAAAGGATAAAATGTTATCCAAGGCCCAGGCAAAGTTAGAGTACAATTTTATAGCAATATAGGTTTGCACAATATTCTCTGGTGATTCAAGAGTTGGGGTTTCTCATTGTGGTTACAGTTGTTAAGAGTTCAAGAGAGTCTGGTGCAATTCTTCTCAGTGGGGTTTGTCATGGACCCTGATAATTGGACTGTATTAGTTTGCTAGGGCTGCCATAATAACACACCACAGGCTGGGTGGCTTAAGGAACTGAAGTTTATTTTCTTACACTTCTACAGGCTAGAAGTCCAAGATCTGACTATTTGCTTTGCCTTTCTCTTTTGGAATCTACGGCCTTCAGGTTCTCACTCTTTGCCAGTAACTGTGCGGGTAACTACTCTTTTCAGTAGTTCTTTGAACTCCAGTAACCATGTCCTCATAATCTTCTGCTTGCCTCCCCTGTTTCTGAGCCAATGATTACTTAGTTCTCACATCTACTTATACTCACTTCTGCTTACTTGTTGCTTAGTTTCTGACCTCACTGGTTCATCGTGAACTTTAATTATGCCTGTTTCTTAAAAAAATGTCCTGATAGCTGATTCCCTTGCCTTGTTAAGATTCTCACCTCCTCTGCATTTCTGGTTTTTCCCGTTCCAAATTGTAGCTCCTTTTTTTTTGTTTGTTTTTTTTTTTGCTGTACGCGGGCCTCTCACTGTTGTGGTCTCTCCCGTTGTGGAGCACAGGCTCCAGACGCACAGGCTCATCAGCCATGGCTCACGGGCCCAGCCGCTCCGCGGCATGTGGGATCCTCCCGGACTGGGGCACGAACCCGTGTCCCCTGCATCGGCAGGCGGACTCTCAACCACTGCGCCACCAGGGAAGCCCCCAAATTGTAGCCCCTTTTTAATGCTCTGCTACTATCACACACAATCACTGCATTGAGTTAAGTGTGTCTGGCCACTGTCATTTCATTTCTTATTTTATTCACCTAAATTTTTAAATTTAATTTTTAAAATATTTCTTAAATTCCTTGTTTCAGTGTAAGCTATTGAAGCCACTTCACCATTGAACAAAGAATATATCACAGCAAAATTACTTTTCCAAGTAATAGTGCCTTGTTTATAGGACTACAAGAACACTCCTACACT
The DNA here is from genome assembly GCF_011762595.2 of Tursiops truncatus. Classification (NCBI taxonomy): domain Eukaryota; kingdom Metazoa; phylum Chordata; class Mammalia; order Artiodactyla; family Delphinidae; genus Tursiops; species Tursiops truncatus. The sequence goes on along the minus strand of NC_047044.1, from coordinate 30,176,980 downwards.
AAATAATCTACCAAAAAGGATGAAAATTTTATCGTTTTGGTTTGGTTGTGTTAAATTCTCTTTGAGCTATCATTATTCTACTGATATCATAGCATGCATATATGGTCTTCTATATTCCTGGGGACGGTTTCTGAGGTAGTCCTATTCTAACTAAAGATCTCTTTAATCATACCCTGACATAACAAGAGTAAAAGGTTGTATAATTTGTCCAAAGTAGTTCTTGCTGTGGGCCATAAAAGGAAGTAAAGCATACAGTGTCTGGACCTAGGGAATATATACATCTATATAAAGTCATGAAATATCAAGAAAAATAATTCCAAAGAAATACATAAATATGTGACAGTATAGTACACATTGCATAAATTCGTGCCAAGAGAACTAAGATTCATTGGAAAGATTATTATGCGAAAGATGACTCTTAAACTTGGTTCAGAGGCGGAGGCAATATGACATTTAGAAAGAGCCTTAGCTTTGATGGAAGGCAGGCCTGGATTTGAATCCCAGTTTTGAAGTTTGCCAGCTGTGTGACTTTGAACAGGTGCCTTAACTGCTCTGATTCTTTAGTTCTCCCCTAGGTAAATGGAGACAGTCTTCTAGTGTGGCTATGAGGATAAAATTAGATCATGTAGTTTTTCCTAGCAGACACTAGATGAATAGGTATTTATATTCTTCTTTTAAGAATATTTATTTATTTAGGCCGTGCTGGGTCTTAGCTGTGGCGCGCGGGACCTTCATTGCGGCATGCTGACTCTTAGTTGCGGCATGCACGCAGGATCTAGCTCCGACTAAGGATTGAACCCAGGCCCCCTGTACTGGGAGTGCAGAGTCTTACTCACTGGACCACCAGGGAAGTCCCGGTATTTATATTCTTCAACTCCCACCTAATCTGCCGCATTTTATATTGTCTTCATATTTTCTACTGTATATGAAAATAATACAATTTACTGGAAAATGTAGAAAGTATAGTTAAACTGTATACAGCTTCAAAAGGATTTTTTATGATCTATATTTATCATTAAAAAGGAGATTTTAGAAGTTTAATGAGGGCTTCCCTGGTGGCGCAGTGGTTGAGAGTCCGCCTGCCGATGCAGGGAACATGGGTTCGTGCCCCGGTCCGAGAAGATCCCACATGCCGCAGAGCGGCTGGGCCCGTGAGCCACGGCCGCTGAGCCTGCGCGTCCGGAGCCTGTGCTCCGCAACGGGAGAGGCCACAACAGTGAGAAGCCCGCGTACGGCAAAAAAAAAAGTTTAATGAATTTTGAAATAGTAAAGTACTTGAGATTTAGGTTCTGTGTGGCTTATATACTAGTTGAACTAGTAAGTAACTCAGATAATTTTTTGATCCCACAGGCTTCCTGTATGTCTAGAAGATTGCCAGCATTTGTTATGTTAAGGTCAAATCAATGGCTATACAGTCACGACGAGATTACTAGTAAGTGTTTCTGAGTAACGATTAAGCAGGAGAGTGTATGGTCTTCCCTGAAAACAAAGACAAGCAATTCTTTGAGAAAGCTTGAAATGACCACTGAACTATGAACCAGAGCCCAAATAATGAAAACCAAGCTACCTCCTCAACAAGAAATGTTATCCCAGCAGTGCAGCTGTGAGCTAATTAAACAGCCTAGATGGCTGTACTGAATTTTAGTACTGCATTTACAGAATTAATTCAGAGGACATGTTATTAAAGTCTTGGGTTTATCAGAAGAAGGCAGCCTCTTTTTTCGAGCAGCATTTAAAAAATTAACATACTGGATAAGCAGCTTATTGTAGATGGAGCCTATGAGATCCTCCATATAGATGCAAAAACCAAGCAATGAATTTCTAACCAAAATAATGAGGCTATTGCACTCTGACAGTAAAATCCAAAAATAGTGCTTTAGATACCCAGAGAGCATGTTCAAAAATACATTTTTATTCTATTATTATTTATTTATTAATTATTATTTATTCTATTATTATTTTTAAGATTCTAAAAGACATATTGATGACCACTAATACATTACAATCTAACAACTAGATATATATCCAAAATATGTAGCAATTCTCAACTTAGCATAAATCAGTAATAATTAGAATGTGTAAGGCAAGGATAACTTAAATTAATGTGTAGTATAATACCTTCCTTCTTAATTAATCTTAATAACTAGTAATAACAAGGTTACTAGTAAGTGTTTTAAATTTTAAAGGCTTTAAAATTTATATCTAGAAATATAAATAGTAAATAAAAATTATACTTTATCAGTAAATTCTGAAAACTGTCCTTATTTAAGTTATTATACATGGGCAGTAAGGGTAGAAGTAAGATACTGAGATAGTTAATGATGAAACTTTTTGGAGGCCATAAAGTGTTACCATTTCAGGCACCTTGATGTAGTGACCCAGAAAGACACAGAGCAAGAGAGTGAACCCTTTCCAACCCTATCCACCCATCTTCTAAAATGGAGAGAGCAGCACTTATCCTACATTTCTTCCAGTGCTGTACAAAAATAAAACAATAGCTTTTGAAGAGTTGAGTAGTTTTGGTACTTATGTTGTAACAGGTAAAAATCATTCTGAAAAAAACAACATGAGCCTAGGTAGACACTTCATACTGACAAACAGATAAACCTCACATACAGTATATACTCCTATTTATAACTTTAATAGATGTGTAAAGATTTAAGTAAAGCAATGCGGCAATGTGAGGGAAATTTTCTACATAGCTTTTAAAAGTTATTTTGAGTTTTCATTTTGAAAATTTTAAACATATAGAAAATAATATCATAGATAGCTATGTGCCATACCTACTTTCAAACTGGGAAGGCACAGAAAATCTGATGGTAATTTTGTTAACAGGGTTGACTTTTTTTAAGGCAGGTACACATATCTGTTCTTATTGTTCCATTCGGACTTACTCCTCCATCTAGAAAATCCTAGGAGTGCCATATTTTGGTTAAGTAGTTGATTTCCTCTCTAAATCCTCCAAACACCTTCCTAAATAATTCTAAGTAGGAATGAAATACTTTTGCAACAACTGGTCTTTCAAAGCTAATTAAACAACAGCAAAAAGGAAGTTTATTAGCTTGGTAGATTTCCCAGCAGTCTTAACTTTTTTGAGCTAAGACACAGAATTTTACAAATATCCTCTCTAGCCCATCAAAGTCAGACACTCCCTTGATAAGACCATGGTAAGCTCCTGCCCAACCATTACTGGAACTGTTTGACTTAAATATCCTGTCACATTTAGGGTATAGCTTGAAAAAAAGCTCTGAGGCAAAGATTAGATGACTTGATAAAATGAGATATTAGCAATTTTTTTCTTGGAGGGGATAGCTTTAGGAATAAGAGATTACAGAGGAAGTGAATTATTCAAAAGATATCTAGTTTTACCCTTAGGAAATGAATTGGATAGATTTTAGATGGTATGTTAAGAATTTTTGGAAGGAGAGGTTCAGAAAGCAAGATGAGGTTACATAGGAAATCTGTTCAAAAAGAGTTTGTGGTCACCAAGGCAAAGATGATCAGACTGTGGATTAAAGGAGATGTTGAGAATAAGAAGATAAATTTAGACAAAATATTAGGGCTATTATCTGGAAAAGGGAATAGATCCATGCAGAGGTAATTTTTTGCTTAACAGAAACAATCTCTCATGCTCATTCAAAACTTAGTACCTAGCTGTATTTCAGGTCCTGTAATAGTACTATATTTACTGGAGATACAAGACTCACAATCTAATGGGAAAAACAAAGAAGAAAACAATTCTAATTCAGTGTGATAAGTGCCAGGTATGCATGTGTGCTATGGGAGCTTCACAGGGAGAAACAATACCTAAGCTGAATTTTGAAAAATTAGCTTGGCCATAAGATGGTAGAGGAGGAGATTTTTCAGGTAGAAGGAACCACACATACAAAGATAGGGAGGTGTGCGGAAATGCTAGTTCTTTACAAATTATAGGTAATTCACAATGCCTGGAGTATAGGATGTAACTGAGGTTAGATACAGGAATGAGGTTGGAGAGAAAGAATGAGGTTGGCTGGGACCAAAGCCTTTAATAGGATGTCGAGAAGTCTGGTATTAAGCAGCAGGTGACAGGATCAGATGTGTGTTTTAAAAAGTTACTCTGATAGCATCATGAATTAATGGTTGCAAGGGGTGAGGACAGCTCTTTGGGAAGGCTGGGCTATTTTAGTAATGCAATTGGAAGTGATGAAGATGTAAAATGGGCAAGTGGTGATGGGGATAGAGATGAGGGAAAATATTAAGGAGTTGGACTCTGTAGGACTCTGAGATCAATTGAATCGGAGGGGTAGAAGGATAATAGAGAGGAAGGATTCAAACTCATCCGGAGTTAGGCTTGGAATGTTATGCTTACAAAGAAGCCTTCCAGCAAAATTTGCATTTTTAACTGTTAGACATTTTTGCATTGAATACAGGCTTGGAATCCCGTGATCTCTAACCTTTATAACTCTAAAAGTCCTATTTACATTCGTATTACTAGAAAGATAAACTATCAGAGAATCACGTTAAATGAACAACTTCTCTAGAGTTGAAATCTATAGGTTTTCCTATATTTCTTCAGTAACTTACACAGGTCTATAGTGATTTCCCAGCAATTATGTAGATAATTCCTCATCTAGACCAGAGTAATTGTCTAGACAGGGTGTCTTAAGATGTTAAGTTAAAGCTCAAAATGTGCATATACATGTCTTTGTCTCTTCCTGTCTCTATATATCTAACATATCTCTAGGTAGATAGGTAGATGATAGATAGATAGATAGATAGAGATATCATATATATTTGAAAGTTCTGTATATACAGAAGTTTCTATAGCATATACATGTGGTTCCTATAATCATTCTATCTGAACCAAACTCCAAAGATTTAGGTAAAAATATATTTTGGATTTGACACAAATCTCTCCATATTAAGCCACTTATTCCATCTGAAGCTGCAAGTTGTCACAATCAATAGTCATTAATGGTGATTAGAAAGGAACTGATCAGGAAAGGAGTCAAATGGCAAAATTACTTTCCAAAAAGAAACAAAGCCTTCATAATAAATACAAAAAACACAACTCAGTACACGGCAAAAATAATTGAGGCCAAATGGCCAATTCAGTGAGTAGGATAAAAGGATAGAAAATATCACTCTTATTCCCTTTGACCCAAATTCTTGGACAATAGTAGGAAGAGCTGTTAGAGCTGCCTTTCCAATCCCCTGTGCTGCCCTTTCTGTGTCTTCTTTTGAATACAAAGCATTTCCCTGCTGCCCAGACTTCTTCCTGGTGCTCCACCCTGGCCTCACACCAAAGAGACCTAGGGTCTTCCTTTCCATCTATAAACCTAAAGTGATAAAGGATGGTGTGAATTTTAGACACCTCAATAAACGGGACATATATTTTTGGTTAGAGAATAGTTATCCCTTTGGGTCGGTCTCAAACTGAAGAACACCCAAGGAGCTGCCCACTTTTATATGTATGATACTTTCTTTCTAAAGGAAGAAAAAGTAAAAAAATAAAAATAAAAATATTTTTATTTTTTGTGGTTCGTATTCTTGCCACAATGATGACTCAGGACATTGATAAGCATGTGTCTTTCATACTTTCCCCCTTTTTCATACTTTCCCCTCACTTTTCCACTGTATCTCGTTTTACGTGTGTGCTAATCACAAAAATCCTAAGTGCAATAATTTGTAAAATTTGCCATGACTGTAAAGAAACATAGAGTTTTATAGAGTTTGAATACCATCCATGATAAAATGTCCACTTTCTTTTGATTTTTATTTTGCTTGGCTTCCAAACTTGGTCATAGTAACTTAATAGGCAAAGAGTAGACCATTATCCCTTTAGCTGATCTCCACTGGTTAATTCATAGGAGGCTTTTAGAATACACTTATTATACAATTGACAGAGATTTGTGCCTCCTTTGTTAAGTTGTTGGTCATAAAAGGCTTTGTTTAATAATTGTCCATCACTTATTCGATTGCCGTGTCAACAGTACAGTCTCCTGCTCAGAGACTGCTTTCTCAAAAGTCTAGGCAGTCTCCCTGATCTTCCATATTTCTCTTCAGGTTCTCTCTGACATCTGTTCTCTTCCAAATCCCAGTGCTTCTGCTGGTCTCCTCATTTGTAAAAAAAAAAAAAAAGCTTCGTAATTTTCACGAAGATTGGAATAATCAGACTTTGTTTCCCTGCCCATTTCTCTTCTGTAATTAACATATCCTATTGCTTTAGAGTAATCCTCCTACTCTAAGATTCATACTCTGATTTTGTAATTTAGGTCATTATAAAATATATTCCAGGGAACAATTCTGGTCTTCAAATGAGGTGCTTGTAAATATAGCATTATTAGAACTCAAGAGTGTTTCCATCTTTTGTATTTGTCATGTATTTGTATACGCCTCAAAGCTGAAATATTCTGCACTTGACTTGCAGCTACTTTCTCCTCCTCCCTCTTGTAATAGTCACAAGATTCTTCCTTAGGTCATCGCAAACTGTCCTATTTCCTCCCTAGTCTAATGGTGCACTTATGTTCAGTATACTTGGGCTGCGTGTTTGCTCTTGAGTTTATTTCTCTTCCTTTTTCAGAGAGTACAGAATTTGAGCATGATGAATACAATTGATATTCTCTGTTATTTGTCAGTCAAGTAGCTAATTTAAGACCTAAAATAGTAGTGTACATTATTATAAATAACAATTATAAGTGACCAAGTACCAATCTTGTGCTTTCAGCTGTAGAAAAGGAAATTTTCTTACAAAACCATGACTAAATACTATCGGTAATAAAATTTCATGCTAATCATAGTGGTAAGATTTTGAAAGTTAGAAATGTTGATATTCTAATATCACCATTTCTCCCCGTGATACTTAGTAGAACGTGGAACTATATACTAAATCTAGAGCATTTTTCTTTACGATATTATTTTATAGCTCATTCTAATTCTAACTAAAAAGTAAGTCTTTTCTAAAACTACTATTACCAATGAAAAATTGTGTTGACAGTGCCCTACTACTTTGTCAGTGGTAACCTTGCTTTTGCTAGAACTGATGCTATTGTCCATACTAGATAGGGCAGAAACTGAACTGGTGAAGGGAGATAGATAAATCTAAATTTCTGGGATCTTCCCTGGTGGTCCAGTGGTAAAGAATCCATCTTACAATGCAGGGGACACGGGTTCGATCCCTGGCCAGGGAACTAAGATCCCACGTGCCATGGAGCAACTAAGCCCATGCAGCACGACTACTGAGCTCGTGCACCTCAACTAGAGCCCAGGTGCTGCAAACTACAGAGCCCATGTGCCCTGGAGCCTGCCCACCACAACTAGAGAAGAGAAAATCGCGCATCACAATTAGAGAGGAGTCTGCGCAACGAAGAGCCTGTGTGCCACAACGGAAGATCCCTCTTGCCGCAACTAAGACCCGATGCAGCCAAAAATAAATAAAATAAATAAATACTAAATCTTTAAAAAGAATTTCTGGAGCATCTTTTTTTTCTCTTTCCGTATAAATATTTAATCATGCCAGGAGAAATTCTGAAAAAATTGTGACAGTGGGATTGATTTTCCCTATAAGTAGGGCACTCATTGTGTATCTGAGAAAGGAACTAACACTTTTTAAGTCTTTCTAAGTGATGGCTCTATTCTAGGCACTTTAAAATATTCGCTTTCATCTTCACTGTTTCCTACAAACCAGGTACTATCATCCCTATTTTACAGATGAGTAATTAAGACATAACTTGCCCACAGTTGCACAGTTACGACTAGGAAGAGCCAGGTTTATGACAAAAAGCTGATTCTAAAGCTCACGTTCTTTTCACTTTCTTTAAATAGGCCCTTCCTGCTCATTCTTAAGGGGAAATATCAGCCTTGCAATGTATTATGATGCCTACCTCGAGAGCCCTATAGTTTGATGGATATGAATGTGGTCTCTGGAGTTGAACTAGTTGGGTTCCTACCACTCACTAATTTTGTAATCTTAAGCAATTACTTGATGTCTCTTTGCCTCAGTTTCTTCATCTGTAAAAAGGGAGCAATTACAATAATATCCACTCAATAGTGTGATTTGTGAGGACTAAATGAGAGAACACATATAAAGTACTCACTAGAGTGGCCGACACACAGAGAGTTTAATAGATCTTATTTTCTAGGAGTTTGTTTCTTTATAAAAATTTGTCTTTCTGTGGGTAGAGAAAAGAAATATGGGTTGTAATTTATTTTTTCTTGGCTTCTTATGTCTGGCTCTAGCAATCAGTGTTTTGTTTCTGATCCCTACCCAATTTTGCATATTCATTGTTTTTCCTTCATCTTTCCATATGGAAGATGAAAACATGACCATCAGTTTAATTCTTCGCTAATCCTCCCTTTGAGTGATGGAGTCTAATTTTCCTTCTGTTGAATACAGGCTAGACTTGGTGACTTGCTTGATGCATAGAATATGATAGAGTGGGACTTGTGAAGCTAATTAATAGGAAGTATTGAACCTTCTGCCTATACCTTTTGAATGCTCATTTTGGGAGGTCTCAACCACCAGGGAAGAAACCTGATTGCCTTGAGAACTCCATCTTGGACAGTCATGTGTAGGCCCTCTGACCATCAGGCCCAGCTAAGCCCAGCCTTCTAGTCACCCCTGCCAAGGAATCAGAAATGCGAGTAAAGTTGTCTTGGATCCTCCAGACTGGCCCATCCACCAGATGAACATCACTGAAGGTCCGCAGTTGCCAGAAGACTCTCTCAGCTGACACTTGCCCTAATTCCTGACCCACAAAAGTATGAGATATAATAAAATGGTGGTTGTTTTAAGCCACTACATTTTGGGATAAGTTATTACATAGCAAGATATAACTGAAACATGCATTTATTTATTTAAAAAGAAACTATTCTGCCAGCAGCTCTTGTAGACACTGGGGGATGCATCTGTGAATAACCCAAGCAAGGCCACTGTTCTCATGAAGGCTACACTCCACTGAGGGAGACAGACAATAAAAAATAGACAGTATTTAATACGTTCATAATTTTGGATATACATAAATACTGTAGAGAAAAAAATAAAGCAAATAAAAACACAGAGACTGACAGGGGTAGGTGAGTGGATATTTAGGTCAGCTGATGGGGAAAGACTTCTTTGAGGCATTTGAGCAGAAATTCAATTACACATTCATTTACTCACTCACTCATTAATCCACCTACCTATTCAATGAACAATCAATTATTAACCACTGCTCTGTGTCAGGCACTGTGCTAAGTGCAGAATAAGATAATGATAATGTCTTGTGAGATAAACAGACATGTAGAGATAATAACAACATTATATGAATATGCTATCAAAGAGATATGCACGTAGAGCTTTGGAAGCACAATAAAGAGGCATTAGGCCCAACCATGAGGAAGTTAGGAAGATATAATACTTCTTTAAGTAATATGCGTTTCCATGGACATATATACACTACCAAACGTAAGGTAGATAAGCTAGTGGGAAGCAGCCGCATAGCACAGGGAGATCAGCTCGGTGCTTTGTGTCCGCCTGGAGGGGTGGGATAGGGAGGGTGAGAGGGAGGGAGACGCAAGAGGGAAGAGATATGGGAACATATGTATATGTGTAACTGATTCACTTTGTTATAAAGCAGAAACTAACACACCATTGTAAAGCAATTTTACCCCAATAAAGATGTTAAAAAAAAAAAGTAATATGCCTTTCAAAGGAGTCAACTGGGGCAACTGAATATTTATTCAAATGATGCTTATTCAAATGCTATGGCTCAAAACACATCAGCAGCTTCCTTTTCGCTGCTGTGCACATAGAGCACAGTGCCTAGCCCATACACACTGCAGAAATATTTACTGACTTAAAATTGCTTTAAGATTCAGTTATAAGTCATATAAGAACATTTCTTGCTATTGCTATTCCTCTTTTTTGAACCAAAATGATCTTATATAATATAATCATTCATTCCTCTTATTCATCAGACTTAGCCCTGAAGTTTTTTTCCTCCCCCCACCAAATTTATCCTAAACAATGAAGATTTGCCATCACTGAGGATATTCAATAGAATACCGTTTTCACTTTTTAAAGGATGCCTCCAAAAAAAAGTGTTGAAAATATTTTTAGTAGTAGTAGCAGCAGAGAGAGCATGAATGCAGGGCCTCCTGCAGTGACTCGGTTGAAAGAAGCATCATTCTTTGGGATGTTTAAGTGATGCTGGTTTTGTTTTGAAGAAGCAGTTGTTACTTTATAATCATGCCATGTTTTTGCAGATGAGTTTAGCTTATTCTCATTTGGACTCCTGTTTTCAACTATCTTCTATGCTCCATGGATACCCTCAAATATGTCTTCCACTTCAAACTTCTGATTTCTTATCATCTATACCCCAAAGTTTCCCCAAACCCTAAAATTCTGTTTCTCGTAACTTTCTTGGCTGCCCAAACATTTACTTCTCTTTTAATCTCTTCTTAATAAATGATGTTATCACCACCGTAGTTGCCTCAGGTAAAAATGTGGAGGTCATTTTGGACACCTGCTTCCTCAACATTCACAACGAATCTCAACACATCTTGCTGATTCTACTTTCAAAATATATCTGAATTTCCAATCACCCTCTCCCACTACAATTACCTTGATACAGGATTTTATTAGTCTTTTGCTACTATTGTCTCTTTTGCATGAAATGCTCTTACCCATCTTCACTACCCAGTGAACACATTTTTCAAGACATGGGTTAAACTCACCTGTTCTATATCCTGTAGCATCCTTGTAGCCTTAGCCACCTTATAGTATTAATCATTTATGTTAGGTCTGTCTTCAATTTTCTTTTTTCACAGCGTACATGGCATTCCACTAATTCATTTAGTCAACAAGTATATATTAACATGGGGCAGGCAGTCTGCTAGATGCTGTTGTACAAAACAGACATAATCTTAGACCTTGTGGAGCATATAATATAGTGAGGAAGATGGAAAATAAAAGAAATAATTACAGTAGAGAACAATAAACATAATGATAGGTGGATGACAGCCATGAAAAAATATAATGTAATTATATGGGGTTAGAAAAAGGTTTTCCTGAGGCAATTACATTTAATCTGAGACCTGAAAGATGAGTTAGGGTCAGCCAGATTGAGAAATGGGAAGGTGGAACAAGGAAGGAGAGTATTCCATTCAGAGCAAATAGCATATGGAAACACTCAGAGGTCACAAAGAGAGAGAGAAAGCGTGGAAAAAAATACTATAAGCCTCTCAGTAAACATCTATTGAATGAATATAAGGTCTGGGGACATGGGTCCATTTATGCTGAGCTTTCTGAAGAACATAAAACTCTGGTTTAATTACACAACAAACTTTAACAATAGTTTGTCGACTTCCCTGCATTCTTAAACAGAAACCATGTAATTTCAGTTTTATTTGACAATTCAAGATGGTCAATAATAATTTCAGTAATTGTATTGATATGACAGTCATTGTTAGCTGCCTTTATTCATACCCACTCCAACGTCTCTTTTCCCTTGTTAAGAAAACCTGACCTAAAATGACTTCATAAATAACCTCTTTTATAGGCACAGTGGCTCCTCCCATAGCAGTATTGGGTAGCACTGGTGTAAACTCCACACCTCCTACAGTGGCAATCTTGTACTTTTTTTGGTAATATCAATACTTATTTTCATTTTATATGAGCCCATGCTCCAATGTTATGGCAGAAAATATCCCAAGATATTCAGAAGAATTTAAAGGTACCATTAAAACTATTTCATTCACATTTTGAGCTTCTGTGTATATATGAATTCGGAAGGTTTTCAGCTGCAAGTAACAGAAAACCACAGTGACTTAATCATCAGGGTATTTATTGTTTTCTTGGCAAAAAATCTGGAGATAAATGGCAGTGCAGTGATTCAGTGAGGTTCTTAGCTCTTTCCATTCTGCCATTCCACCACTCTCAGCTGTTGGCTTTTGTTTTCCAACTTAGAATCTCATGAGGACAAGATGGCTGCCACAGCTTCAAGCATCATGTCCTCAAACAAGTGTTCAAAGGAAAAAGAGAGGGAAGGGTTCAAAAGACTTTATTCTTATACCCCCTCTCTTTTATCATGAAAGAAATGCTTTATCAGAAACCTCTTAACTGACTTCCTCTTACTTCATACTCAGCAGAAGTATGTGACTTACCTATGACTAGATCAATAACTGGCAAAAAGGATTGGAGTTGCTATGATTGCCTTAGACCAGGGGTTGATAAAGTATGGTCCTGGGCCAAACCCAGCTCGATGCTTGTTTTTGTGAATAAAGTTTTATTGGAACACAGCCATACCCATTCATACACATATTGTCTATGCAGGTTTTGTGCTATAATGGTAAAGCTGATGGGTTGTGACATAGATCATATGATCTGCAAAGCCTAAAATATTTATTACCTGGCTTTTTATGAAAAACGTTTGACTTCCTCTGGTGTAGACTATGATTAATTCCCTAAAGCTGGCCATAAAACCAGGATTCTCTAAACAAAAAGAAGAAAGAATGGCTCTTGGAAAGGCAACTAATCGTGACTGTCCCCCACCATCATTCATAACATCATTTACATGGTAAGTAATGCAGATTTCAACAAATGGCTAAGCAGATACACTACTTGAAAACATTTTTACCAAATTGTTGGTTTGGACCCTTTACCTTTTGTTCTTTTGCCATCCCACCCAATTCTTAATAACATCCCTAATCTCCTCTTTCAAAACTTTCTTTCAGCCTTTAGAAATTAAGATGAATTCTTCAGCATTAAAGGCCCTGGAAGGAGTGTGATGTGGAATTCAATTACTGAGTAAAACCAAATTTCAATTTTTTTTCATCCTGCAACACATGATAAGGTACCTCTCTGCTTCATGTTACTCTGGTATCTGATTTCCTTCCCTGGAAGGACACCATGGGCCTAGTTCGTGTTTTCCCCCAAGTGTAAGCTACTCTTCTCAGAACTAAGGGAGAAACATTAGAAGAAAGTGTCTTAGAGATATTGGTAAGTAATTAGAAGATGCACCACCAAATGCTAAGTAAGAAGATGTGTCAATTTGAAGTAGATGAAAGAAAGAGACGCTGGATGAATTTTCTGATGTGTGTTTTCATGGTGTGCAGGTTCCAAGTCTCCGTGTGCTGCTTGTGAGCTTGGGCTGAGGCTAATTGAAGGAGATTATGAGAGTCCATACATTTTTCTATCACCACATAGTCTCCTACTCTTTTACCCCCCAAATCCTACAGCTTTTCATCTAGGAGTCACAAAGAAGCTTTTAAAAATAGAGGCACTGGATGAGGAACAAGGGTCTGGGACATGAAGGAGACCGTATCACTTTGTTCAACAGCCATCAGAAGTCAGTTTCAACTTTTTAGCTCTAATCGTATGGAGAGGTTTAACCCACAGTTTGATGAAAAAAATCAACAGTGTGAAATTTCAGAATACAGAATATCTATAAGTTAGGACGCACAGACCTTCTATGACCCATTTTATGGCTGAAACTTCAATTCAAAGAAGAGACAATTCAATTGAGTTGATCTACTTGTGCTTCCGCTTTCCTTGGAACAATAGCCCTGTAGGGCAGGAGGGATAAAAAAGGGCTTCCAGGGTTCCACCTATTTAAGCCCCTGGACCTCTCACCCTCCCCACATCTCCTTGTTCAGGCCCTCTCCACAGTGGCCATTAAGAATTCGATCCTGGGCTTCCCTGGTGGTGCGGTGGTTGAGAGTCCGCCTGCCGATGCAGGGAACACGGGTTCGTGCCCCGGTCCGGGAAGATCCCACATGCCGCAGAGCGGCTGGGCCCGTGAGCCATGGCCGCTGAGCCTGCGCGTCCGGAGCCTGTGCTCCGCAACGGGAGAGGCCACAACAGTGAGAGGCCCGCGTACCGCAAATAAAAATAAAAAAATAAAAAAGAATTCGATCCTGTTGCCAACTCTCATTCTCCACCTGCTACTGGCTCTGGTCCATCCACCTGTCCGCTCACTGCAGCTGTCACCCCTTCCTTTCTCTCAGAGGTGTGTAGCGGATCCCTCCTCACCACTGCTCTGCTCACAGTTCTGTTCTACGATCCCAGTGTTAGCCTGACTCTTATTTACAGGCACTTCCGCCAAAGAATCTGGAGCATTTCCTAGGGCCTGGGAGGGAGTAAATCTGAGTGATGTAATCTTATGTCTTCCTAAAACGTTCTCTTCCTCACAGGTATCATGGGATGAATTCTAAACATCTTGACCTCTTTCCTACTTTAGGTGGGGTGGTTCATCTTCCCTTTTCTTTTTGGGTGAGAGAGCGTCAATTATGGCTTCCTAGGCTTTCCATCTCAATTTTTCTCTCAAGAGGTCTGGTAGATTCTTGAGCAGTTAGAACTCCTGGAAGCCTGTTATTTTTGTTTTTTGTTTTTTTATTATTCTCAATTCTCAATGTAAATACACTGACTTAATTCTTCCTTGCTTTCCATCTTTTCTCATCTGCTGGCCCTTAAAGCACTGGCATCTTAAAGTAAGGCCATCAATACGTCACAGTAAACCTTGGTTTTTATGATATTAAAAAATAGAGCTGTGTGTTTTCTAACTTGTGGACTATTTGCTTCTTATTGAGAACATCTCAGCTTTAACCCACGCTGGCACACTTGGGACCGTGTAGGAGGTGCTAAAACGCGTGCGGTTGGACTTTGAGGTAGGGGGAGGCCCAACACTTATGACTCTGGTATTCAGTCGTTTATTCACTTATTAGACTTTTAATAAAAATTTGCTATGTTTAAGATAATATGATAATGATACCGGAGACTACAAAGATGCAAGAGGCATAGCCCAAACAGTTAGTGTACAGAGAAGAGCATAATTTAGACGCAACTGTGGGAATCTGAAATAGAACCTATTTGAGTTATAAATTTACAAATATTCCCCATGGAGATGACATCTGAAGTTTTGTGACAGGCATTCATTCATTAAGTCAACAAAAATTTATTAAGTACCTCTGTGGCAGGTGCTTATAAAGCATGAGCAAACAGAAATGGGGAGTTATTGTTTAATGGGTACAAAGCTTCAGTTTTGCAAGATGAAAAGAGTTCTGGAGATGGTGGCAGTGCCAATGGCTGCACAACGATATGAATGTACTTAATATAATGGAACTGTACATTAAAAAATGGTTAAGGTGGTAAATATTATATGGAATTTACCACAGTAAGAAACTGAACAAACAACCCAACAAAAAATAAATAAATGAACACATAATTTTCTTATTGAGGTATAAATGATGTACAATATTATTTAAGTTTCAGGTGTACAACATAGTGATCACAATTTTTAAAGGTTATATTCCATTTATAGTTATTATAAAATATTGGCTATATTCCGTATGTTGTACAATATATCCTTGTGGCTTATTTATTTTATACATAGTGGTTTGTACCTCTTAATCCCCTACTTCTACCTTGTGTCTCCCCCCTTTGCTTTCCTCATTGGTAACCTCTAGTTTGTTCTCTATGTCGGTGAGTCTGTTTCTTTTTTGTTATATGCACTACTTTGTTTTACTTTTTAGGTTCCACATATAAGTGATATCATACAGTATTTGTCTTTCTCTGTCTCACTTAATTCACTTAGCATAATACCCTTCAAGCCCATCCATGTTGCTGCAAATGACAAAATTTCATTTTTATTGGCTGAGTAATATTCCATTGCATATATACACCACATCTTCTTTATCCGTTCATCTGTTGATGGACACTTAGGTTGCTTCCATGTCTTGGCAATTATAAATAATGCTGTTATGAACATTGGGGTGCATGTACCTTTTTGAATTAGTGTTTTTGTTTTTTTCGGATATATACCCAGGAGTGGAATTTCTGGGTCATATGGTAGTTCTATTTTCAGTTTTTTGAGGAACCTCCATTCTGTTTTCCATAGTGGCTGCACCAATTTACGTTCTCACCAACCGTGTACGAAGTTCCCCTTTTCTTTTTTTTTTTTTAATTTTTTTTTTTTTGTTGTAATTTATTTTTGGGTGTGTTGGGTCTTTGTTTCTGTGCGAGGGCTTTCTCTAGTTGCAGCGAGTGGGGGCCACTCCTCATCGCGGTGCGCGGACCTCTCACTGTCATGGCTTCTCTTGTTGCGGAGCACAGGCTCCAGACGCGCAGGCTCAGTAGCTGTGGCTCACGGGCCCAGCTGCTCCATGGCATGTGGGATCTTCTCAGACCAGGGCTCAAACCCGTGTCCCCTGCACTGGCAAGCAGATTCTCAACCACTGCGCCACCAGGGAAGCCCTTTTATTAATTTTTAAAAATATTTATTTATTTTATTTATTTATTTTCGGCTGTGTTGGGTCTTTGTTGCTGTGCACAGGCTTTCTCTAGTTGTGGCGAGCAGGGGCTACTCTTCGTTGTGGCGCACGGGCTTCTCATTTTGGTGTCTCCTCTTGCTGCAGAGCACAGGCTATAGGAACACGCACTTCAGTAGCTGTGGCACGTGGGCTCAGTAGTTGTGGCATGCGGGCTTAGTTGCTCCGTGGCATGTGGGATCTTCCTGGACCAGGGATCGAACCCGTGTCCCCTGCATTGGCAGGTGGATTCTTAACCACTGCACCCCCAGGGAAGCCCCAAGTTTCCCTTTCCTCCACATCTTCACCAACATCTGTTATTTGTGTAATGACCACATGACTTTGAAAAATATATGAGTGAACAAAAAAAGATCTTTGCCTCTATGGAGCTTATAATCTAGCAGGGAGAGATAGACCATGTATAGTTAAATTACTCCTATGTTGGAAGGTGATAAGTACTATAGGCACAAAAAGAACAGAGTAAGGAGAGATTAGGCATCCTGAGGTGGGTTGCTATTTTACACTGGATTGTCAGCCTAGGCTTTTCTAAGGAGGTGACTTGAGCAGAGACAGGGAGATGATGGAATTAACCACATGAATATCTTGGGAACAGCCAGTGCAACAGTTTGAAGGTGGGAGCATGCCTGGCATGTTGAAGGGACCACAAGGGGGCCAGTGTGGCTGGGTCAAAGTGAGTGGGCAGGAGTAGGGGAAGAGTAGTAGGAGTTGTGGTCATGGACATAAGGGGAGGTCAGATCATACAGATTCTTGAGATCACTTGAAGGAGTTTGGTTTTTTACTCAGAGAGAAATGGGAACCATTGCAAGTTTGTCAGGAGAGGAATGCCATGATATGACACAGTGTAAAAGGAGAACTCTACATAGATAACATAGGGGGCATGAGAAGAAGTATGAGACCCATCAGCAGAGTGTTGAATTCATCTCTGGGTGAGAGATGCTGGTGGTTTGAACCAGAGTAGTAGCACTGGAGGTGGAAGGAAGTGGTTAGATTTTAAAATTTATTTTAAAGTTAGAGCTAACAGAATTCTCCGAAAAAGTAGAAGTGAGTGGAGAAGAGTCAAGGATGACTCCAATATTTTTGACCTGAGTACCTGGATAGATGGCATGCCAATATGGGAGATGCTCTAAGTGAGCAGTTTTTTTTGTTTGTTTTTTGTTTTTGGAGGGGAGGGGGGAGTTTGAGGGGGAGACCAGGAGTTAGTTTTGAATGCATTGAGTTAGCTCTGTTATCAGTGCAATTCATTTTTTAAAAGTTGCACGAGTGAGGGCCATGGAAAGCATGAGTCAGTGATATAGCATCTGTCACATGGTATTAGCTCAGAGTAGGAGAGTCCTTTTAGATGTGGAAGAAAAAAGAGGATGCAGGATTGTAAGAACTCCATGACTGACTCACGCTTTTCATGAACCTCATTCGTGCAGTTTGAAACGGTTAACTGTAGTGATAAGAGAGCTAACATTTATGGAGCTCTTACTATGTACTTGACACATGACATGTAACTCATGCCTAGGTGTATAATTGGAGGAAATGTTAAATTTCACTTAGAGGCTACTGAATGCAAAGGTGTAACTTTTCCCCCATCCAAATTCATGGCACCCTGTCTTCTATCTTTGGACTCCAGGTTAACAACCCTTGAGTGATTTATAGTTTACAAACACCCCTTCACATACATGATACATCTTTAGAGCAATCTTCTGGGGGGATCAGTGAGGAAATCCTTTTCATGCTCAGAGGGCTAGAGTGGCTTGCCCGAGATAGAAAC
Organism: Tursiops truncatus; assembly: GCF_011762595.2. Classification (NCBI taxonomy): domain Eukaryota; kingdom Metazoa; phylum Chordata; class Mammalia; order Artiodactyla; family Delphinidae; genus Tursiops; species Tursiops truncatus. Next base: position 30,158,934 of record NC_047044.1, on the reverse strand, counting down.
ACCAGTTTGAGGTTCTAGGTCCTCTGACTTCAAGGTCAACAATTTCCCAATACCACCTGCTGTCCAACTTTTTCTTTAGAATGCTTTAAACCTGTGAACATTTTATAATAGTACAACAAACACCTGTTCACCAATTGATATTTTGCCACATTTATGTCTTTACACACACACTGTTTTTTGGTGACCTATTTGAAAGTAAGTTGCAGACAACCTGTCACATCCAAGTATATTTAGCCTGCATCTCTTAAGAATAAGGACATTCTCCTACATCATAAATCTTTTCACACCTAAAAAAACTAATAATAATGATCTAATAATAATGATTCAATGACATCACCTAATATATCATCTGTATTTACATTTCTATAACTGTCCCCCATTTTTCATAGCTCTATTTTTTTTTTTCTATCTAGGAACCAATCTAGGATCATGCATAACATTTGAGTGGTCTATCTTTTATATTTTTTCACAGAACAGTTTCCCCAGTTTTTGTCTTTCATGCTATTACCTTTTGTGAAAAGTCAGGTCACTTGTCATGCAGAGTGTCCTAAGTTCTGTATTTGTTTGATTGTTTCCTTGCAGTTCGCTTTAGGTTAAAATGCTTTGGGCAGGAATAGTACAGAGGTGAATGTCAGGTTGCTCCCCTGTTGGTGGTGTTTAGTTTGGTTACTCGATTAAGATGGTGACTGCCAGATTTCTCCTTTGTAAAGATAAACTTTCCCCTTTTTAATTAATAAGTCAGCTGTGGACTAATGCTTTGAGACAAAGGTTTTAGCATCCATTGATGATACTTGCCTAAATCACTTACTACACTGGTAGTTACAAAATTCCCATGATCTTTCTATGCTACCTATAGACCAGCACTCTTCTCCTAAAGCTTTACTTCCAGTACTGAGACCACTGTGTTAGTATATTCCTCTGTGGACCTGGGCCATGCACTGAGGGAAGGAGCAGGAAGTGAGCCATGGGAGAGCAGATCAGATAGCAGATAGGGTGATCTCTGTTTCAGAAATGCCAGGCAGGGCATATTATTGTGAAGCAAAAGGGCTACTTGGTGACAGAAAAGTTTCAGTTCTATAATTCTTGGGTGGTTACAGTTTGTGTTTTATATAATTTAGCCATCTTTTCCTTCAAAATAGTTTTTTTGGGGGGGAAGGAAAAAGGATTAAGGCATATTATATTAGATATAAATCTATTTTTAACCCCTTTACTATTGTGTTCTGTCCTCTTCACCTTCTTTTTCTTCCTTCTTATTTTTTATTCTTTTCTTCTCTCTCTAGATGACTTTTTCTTTTTAAACTCTTAAAATTTCTTTCTGATTTTTCTATTTTTTCAATTTACCTCTTCCAATTGACCAGTCTCTACATTTTTCTTCTAGTTGATCTGTCCCTCCTGCCCTTCTACATAAAAAGAGGGCTTTAGAAATTATAAGGCAATTTTAAATTATGGCATATGATGTTCAACTCTTCTTATAATAAAATACCTGATTTTAGAAGATTTAAAAAATGTATTACAATATATTCTCAAACAACCACTGATGGACTTAGTTGTCTCAACAGTACTTTTGTTATTTTAAAATAAACTATTTTGTTAACCACACCCTTTCTCCTATAAAGCTGAAAAATAATAAACTTTCTTTTTTCTTTCATTTTTTTCTTGGTAGTTTCCAACCACATTTTTACTGTGGTTTCATGTAAGCACTTGCTGATAATCAACTGACAAGTGTTGTTATGTTCAGAAGTCATGCTTATGAAGTATGAAAAAGAGTGAAACAACATTTGAGAAAAATATATATTTAACTCTCAAAACATTAAGTTACTATGACAAGAAAAACAAATGAATTTTCTCTAATGTGCTCACCTGTTCCACAAACAGCCCTTGGGTTGTTCAAAGATAATTGTCACGATCTACTCTGTAATTTAAAATAAAGATTAAAAACTTTTTTTTTTGCCTTAATGTACTTTACTTAAAAAATTCCACAGGCTCTAGCAATTCTCTCCTAATTTACAACTCAAATACAGTAAATTATATTTCAGAAGAAAGATTGCCTGAAGATCAGCTTTGAATCCTGTTTAAGATTAAGCAAGAGTTTCCTAAACTTTGTTGAATTTAGAAATTATCCTTCTTATTGAATAAAACAAAACAACACAAAATGTGTGTTTAAAGAAATGGTGGCACTTGCATTCTGTGGAATTCACTTTGGAAATTAAAGTTTAATGACTCTATACTGAAAGTTAAGGCCTAAACCAGATAGCTTTTGAAGGTTCTTTCAATCCCTATAACAATAAAATTCCAGTATAATGTGTTAACAAGATCTCATTTTCAACCTAACGTGTTAACAAAATACTATAGATTTTATAAATCTATAAAAAAATGTGTAAAGTAAAAAAAATGTGTTGTTTACTAATGTAAATGCAATTTTAAGGGGAATTAAAACAATGAGTTTTAGTTACATGACTTTTTCTTTCTTTTTTTTGCGGTACGCGGGCCTCTCACTGTTGTGGCCTCTCCAGTTGCGGAGCACAGGCTCCGGACGCGCAGGCTCAGCGGCCATGGCTCACGGGCCCAGCCTTTCCGCGGCATGTGCGATCTTCCCGGACCTGGGCACGAACCCGTGTACCCTGCATCCTGCATCGGCAGGCGGACTCTCAACCACTGCGCCACCAGGGAAGCCCACATGACTTTTTTTGATGGTGAAAAATGGATTGTTTTAAATGGAAAGATTTAATATTTTATTATGATCTAAATATTAACGGGCTTGTGACTCAGATGTTTTGATTATAACTTTAAAAAACATTCTCTTGTAATCTTTTAAAATTCAAAACCAAGAAAAGGTCAAAACCTGCCAATGCAGATTTTCTGATGTCTAGGTCTTTACCTTTGAAATCTGTGGTACCATTTAGAAATAACCTAAAAATTAACTTGCAAGTGGTTTTACCTAATTCATTTCTATGCCTCAGTTCACAAGTTTACAAGTTACCAAATCACAGGGAAAATAACAAATCTGCTTTGTCTACGATAGGTAAATATCTGTAGTAAAATGGAATTTATGTGAAGGAACCAATAATGTTTAAGAACCTGCTGATGAAAGATGATATTGAGTAACATGGTAGAGTCGTATCTTAAAGTGGTAATGGCTCTGATTCTTTAAGGACACAGGTTCTTTTTTGTTTGTTTGTTTGTTTTTTTTTTTTTTTTTTTTTTTTGCGTTACGCGGGCCTCTCACTGCTGTGGCCTCTCCCGTTGCGGAGCACAGGCTCCGGATGCGCAGGCTCGGCAGCCATGGCTCACGGGTCCAGCCGCTCTGCGGCATGTGGGATCTTCCCGGACCAGGGCACGAACCCGTATCCCCTGCATCGGCAGGCGGACTCTCAACCACTGCGCCACCAGGGAAGCCCAAGGACACAGGTTCTTTATTAGTTGTTTATTTAGGACAGACTCAAGTAGAGACACAATCTTGTAACTACTGCTAGTTTCTACCCATTCTCAACCTACTCTTCAGGACATGTACTTGTATTCACTGGGTTAGACCTCATCAATAAGTAATTTTCATCAGAGTGAGTAGACTGCTTATGTTTTCTAATCTGGGAGTATGGTACCCAAGGTTCTAGACCAGAGATTGGGCAAACTACTACCCTCAGGCCAAATCCATCTAACTATTTTTTGAAATACAGTTTGATTGGAACACAGTACATCCATTCATTTACTTACTGTTTATGGCTCTTTTCACGTTGCAACCGCAGAGTTGAACGGTTGTGACAGAGACTATACGGCCCACAAACCCTAAAATATTTACTATGTGGCCTTTTACAGGGAAAGTTTGCCAATTCCTGATCTAGATGGCTGTGTGAGGGGGGAAAAAGGTGTTTCTTTTTTCCTTTTTTCTTTTTAGTTTTTATTTTTTTAATTAAGTCTACCAGGGACAGACTTTTTAGTCTTTAGAGTAAAAAATAATTCCCACGTTACTAATGACCTGGATAGCACATTTCTGAAATGGAACACATGGTTTAGAATGCTTCGTTGAACTCAGTTTTTCTTATTTACAGCTGCTTGTAATTAGTAGTTATTTTGCTCTTATAATTACTTTTTTCTATTGCAAATAGCTAGTTACAGAACTGAAAAATGGAAGGTTGTCCAGAGGCATCATGAGTTTGGAGTATTTTTGACCTGATGTTTCTTGAAGACAGGAAGATGCCTGTGCTCACCGTCAGTGGCTTCATTTCCTGAGAAAAAATCACCTACAGCTTATAATAGCAGGCTCAGTATATCCTTGTTGCTTGACTAGTTGATTGAAAGAACCAAAATAATGAAGAAAAGTATTTCTATTTTGGAAATGAATTAAAACAAAACATTTTTAATGATATGACCTTAGAAATTTACCTCATCTCTCTGAGCTTCAGTGACTTTCTCTATAAAATGGAGATGATAAAAGTACACATCTGATAGTGTTATGAAGATTAAACAACATGGACCATTTAAAGCATTTGACAGGGACTTCCCTGCTGGCGCGGTGGTTAAGAATCCACCTGCCAGTGTAGGGGACATGGGTTCGATCCCTGCTCCAGGGGGATCCCACATGCCGCAGAGCAACTAAGCCTGTGCGCCACAACTACTGAGCCCATGAGCCACAACTACTGAGCCTGCATGCTGCAACTACTGAAGCCCGCGCACCTAGAGTCCATGCTCTGCAACAAGAGAAGTTACCGCGATGAGAAGCCCACGCACTGCAAGGAAGAGTAGCTCCCACTTGCCGCAGGTAGAGAAAGCCCGTGCGCAGCAACGAAGACCCAACACAGCCAAAACTAAATGAATGAATGAATGAATGAATAAATAAATAAATAAAGTGTTTGACAGAGTATCTTGCGTATAAATAAGGCATAACACATTTGTGTTGTTATTATTATTGATGTCTCTTAGCTTCATACCCTTATTCCCCTGACATATTTTAGCTACACATACCATCATTCATTTATCCATTTTGTTTATTGATGCTTACTGTATTAGTCTGGGTCCTATAGAAAAACAGAACTCATAAGACACACAACACACACAACACACACACTCATGCATGAACACACACATGTATACATGCATATTATAAGAAATTGGCTTACATTGTTATGGAGGCTAAGAGGTTCCCAAGACCTGCAGTCAGTAAGCTGGAGACCCAGGAGACACTGTGGTATAGTTCCAGTTCAAGTCCAAAGGCAGGAGAAGACTGATGTCCTAGCTCAAAGACACTGTGGCAGAGAAAGCAAATTCTCCATCATTTCACCTTTCTGTATGATGACTGGAAGTAAAGAGTCTAGAGGCCAGGCAATTGGATGGTTATCTACAGGTCTGTTGAATTTATCAAGAATGATGACAATGATGGCAACAGAGAAAGAGTTGGTGAGTCTGTGGTAAATATTGCATGAAGTTCTCATTCTTCTATGAGAGCGCCATGCTTTTCTTATTTCTGAGACTTGGACACACTATTTCTGTTTGGAATACTCTTTCTCTTTTTCTCTGTCTGGAAAATTCCATTCATTCTTCCACTTTAGATGCCACTTTCTCTGAAAAGCTTGTACTGACATTCCCCATTGTAGACTGCTTTTCCTTTGTGATCACATGGTACCTCTAATACTTTTGTCATGACACTTACCAAATTGAAGAGGAAGTTCTGTTTATAAATCTGCCTCTTCACGTATGCTGTGATATCCCAGAATGCAAAGATTACACCTTATGCATCTTTGCTTCCATTCAATAAATATTTGTCAAGTGAATGCTTTCCAATTAAAATATGATCAAATTAAGGGCATTATTGTATCCCCAGTGCATATCACAGTGTCCATCAATAGTAGAGGCCCAATAAATATTTATTAAGTTCAAGTATCACTTTTCACAGAAAAAAAAGAAAGCAAAGATTCATTGACAATAATTATTTTCAAATGTCCATAGTAGGCAAATACTTGGTAGCATGAGCAACCCAGTTAACATTTGATTACAATAAAATATGGATCATACGTGAGCTTTTCTATCTATAAATCTCTAAACCATTCTAGCTGACTAATACAGGCAAATGGAAAGTTGAACCAAAGTGAACAGTTACAGTTAAACTTTAGGAGAGACTTGGGGGGATTTAGATTCAAAGGTTGGGTTGGTTTGCATTGGAAGTATGCTTGGAATTTATCGCAGCTGCTGAAAGTGGGATAGCCTGCAGGGGTACAGATTGTGGAAGTACAGCTGTTCCGTGGAATTGAGGTAACTCTTTTGAGAAGTGGTCAGTCTCCTTATCAGGGAACACATTTGTTTTTAAGTTTGCATGGCAATATCCTAACTAATTCCTCTCAGAGAAAGGTGACTGAAGAACTATTTATGTATTGCTTATATCAAAAATCTCAATCTTGCTGGCGCATTTGAGTCATTTGTGGAGATTTCTTTCAGACAAAGAAGCCCAGGCTGCACCTTCAGAGGTCCTGACTCAGCACGTGTTTTTATAAAGCTTTACAGGTGATTCTGATGCATGGCCAAGGTTGAGGACCACTGAAATGCAGAGTCAAATTCCAGTGAAGGACTTGACTATGAGTTACTTCTAAATCCAACATTAATGGAAATCTTTTGTGCTTATTAAATGGTTTTAAAATCGCATGTTTAAAAAGAGTCAAGCTCTTTTGTGGGAAGGTCCCTATTACGTTATGATTCATCCATTAGAAAGAAACATTTTGTTTTCTGTTATACTGCACAGGTTAAACATGTTCATTTATGTGGACAATTCCCTGGGTTTCACTTCCTGAACTTCATGACTAAGCTGTGAGTTGATGATCGTTCTGTACTGAGACAGATGCTGAAGAACAGCATGTCTACTGAGGTAGAAAGGGAAAATACAGCACCTGACACTCTTGGATGGAAAAACATCACACCTAATTTCTAAATAATATGGAAAATACTAAATTTTCAGATTTAAAATATCTTATCACAATCTTTTTTTTTTTTTTAATCTCAGAGAGTACTCCTAATGTTATCACAGAATATGAGAGAAGTTTTGGACTCTGTGTTAACACATGATATATTAAAAAAAACAATGTTATGCACTCTTGGCTGTATCTTTCCTTTATATCTTTTTAGCATATATTTATCCAGCTTATATCGTATTATTTCGTCTTAATGTTATTCCTATTTTCTGTTATGTTGTTACTCTTTAAAGATAGTGGTGTCCTTTCCTATCCTATCTTGTCCCTTTTCCTCTCCTTTTCTCTTTTATCAGGACACTCTATAGCAGATCCTTTTTTTTTCCATGATGTACTTAGAGAAGAACCATACCCTTTTGCTGCACACCAAATTTAAAGCAGAAGACCCAGCGGTGAATCCACACTCTGCCATCACACTATGACCTTACCCAGCCTCTTTGAGGCTCCATTTCCACACCACCATTAACATCTCTATTGATGGTGATTATAACAGGGGCTTCCCAGAGCTGTGCAAGGAAGATAAATGCAGACGCTCCCCACACATAATGCCTGTGCATATTAGGTCCCTGATATCCGAGTTTCTTTCCTTCTTTCCTTTGTAAAGGATCTTTAGAAATAGAGTTCCATCCACGGCAACTGGATTCTTGGTCTTTTTCCAATAACCTCCAAACCAATGCCATTTGGAAATTTTAAAACTTTCAAAATATGCCCCAGGGTTGTATCTTAAGGATATAGTGGAGAGTAAGATGTTTTGTAAAAGATTCGAACTGATCACCTCAGTCATTCCTTTGTCTTCAATTTAAAGAAACTACCTTGAATTAGGACATAGCTGTTTTCAGTCAAGTGGAAGCCATTTTACAAACATTATCCACTGCACTCCCTGCTACCTTCAAATATACTCAAACTACAAACTAGCTTTCCTATTTATTCACTGGCACCATCAACATGCAGCTAACTCTAATTCTTGGGATTGCCTCTGTCCTTTGCTCTTTGCATTTAACACATATTGGCCACCACAAAACCGTCTTTGGTTTCTTTCTTAATGACTCAGTGCTATTCCTGATATAAGGCTTTACCAGGCCTACATTATTTTGATGGCCCTTCTAATTCATCTCACACCATGCTGCTGGGTTATCTTTTCCTTTAGTGCAGCTCCGTGTGGTTTGCTGAATCCAGGCCAAATTTTCTGCCTGACATAAAGCTCTCTACCTTTTAGTCTGCTTTGCCTATTACCATCACCTGCTACTCTCCAGTGTGAACCTCCCACCCCCATGGCATGCTGGACTGGTCAGTATCTCACTGCTCCCATGCAGTTACCTAATTCTAGTATTTTACCTGTTGATCAAAGGTACAATCAGGCTTTTCCTCATCTGCCTCTACACATTTTAGGAAAACATACATGAAGGTCCAACATTGGAACATATAAAGTTCTAACTCTTCTAGGAAGCTTTTCCTTTCCCACCAAACATGGCCATAAGGATTTTCTTACTCTCTAACTTGATGAATGTCCATTGTCTTTTCATTTGGACAACTATGTCTTATTTACTGTCTGCCTCGTTTCAAGCGGTTTTAAGGCAACATTTCTATGAAACTTTGCCACAGCAGTGAGTCTGTAGGCCATTTAAAAGCGGAAAATATGTGGGTTTTTTTGAGATAGAAGACCAAGGTTTGGGTCTCAGCTCTGCAACTTACTAGCCAAAGACTCTGGGCAAATTATTTATTTATTTAATTTTTTGCTTGGTTGGTTCATTCTGATTTTTATACCCTAAAACAAGGATGATAATATTGGCTCTATTCAAACTAGCACACAGGATTATTATGTATGACAAATAAAATGTTTTCATTGAAAATGCTTTGTAAATACCTATACTCACTTAAAATATCTTTGTTTTTTCTGCCTTGTAACTGCCAAAGTTTTAGAACAATGGTAACCACAATAAACTCATAGAATTTAGATTAAAGTAATATTAGTTGGTATTTTTGATACACTAACAAAAACACATGCAATTATAGCATACTCATTCTTAGTATTAGGGTTTATTTTACTGGAGGGACACAAAGGAATGAATATTAGACACTATTAAAAATTCACTGAAGCATTCATAATAACATGGTGTACTTCCATTAGTCTTGCATTATGAAGTAGACATTCAAGTTCCTACTATTCTAATAGCATAGGTCCTTATTTGAACTGGTAATGGGAATCTAAATTCCTTTGACTGTCCAACAATTGGAGAAGTGAAAGTATAAATGGATTCATCTTTCCTCTGATGATTTAGTCACTTCCATGACCCTTTCCTCTGCATGATATAATTTTTTACATAAGGACTCCCTATAGACTCATAAGTTTTTTATGTTTGCAACTAGCATGTACAGAGAGTCAGATTAAAATCCTAGGTGAAGTTCTCAATGGAGTCCCAGCCTTTGATCATGCCACCAATACTTTAGTTTTAAAAGTGTGACAGGCTGATTAGAGAGTTTTAAGATCTTGGTACCAGGCACAATACAGAGTTGACAGCTGCCTTGAAGTTGGCAACTTAGGCAGAATACTCACCTATGAGGCGCTGACAAAGAAGTAGAATGTTAAATAAAGAAGTAGAAAGTTAAATCAAGAAGAATAAAGGATATCTGGAATGCTGTCAAACATATTATGGACTTTATTAGACACAAGACCTTGACCCAAATTAGGAAATAGTGAAAACTTAAGGCCTAGATTTAATAGAGGTCCCATATATAACTTCAAGTAGTTTTATAATTATTCTCCCCCCATATTTAATTTTAAATGTGGGCTTCTCGTGTCCCTTGCTCCCCAGTGATTGTCCACTGTAGCACTACCTTGATGGAGATCTACCTTGTCCAGTAGTCAAATACACCTGCTCAGTGTCTCCATTTCCCTGCAGGTCTACTAGGTGACTAGTTACCAGTTTTCAGATTCTACATGGGCTATTGAATTAATGTGTCAGTACTACTCTTCCACCCTTTATATCATTTGCTTTTCAGTAGGATCTTCTTATTGCATGATAAAAATAAAATAACAATAATAATAGCTAATTTAATGGCACTTACTACATGGCAAGCACTAGTCTAAGCACTTTACACACATTCGCATTGAATGCTTATACCAACTTTATGAGTTATACACTATTTTTTTATCTGTTTTACACATCATGGACCTGGAGAGTAGAGATGCCAAGTAGGTCATAAACTGAGAAGTGCTTTTGAAACAACTGTAACAGTTTACTCCACCATCCCTACTCTGCATCCCTATGCTATCCTGCCTACACATGGCACTGGGGGATATATAGTGGATAATGGGAAACATTTGTGCATTGGAGTCAGAAATACCTATTCAAATCCTGACTCTGCCCCTTACTGGTGTGTGGCTTGTGTAAGATATTTAATTTCCCTGAATTTAATTTTCTAAAATGTAGAATAGTAACAATAGTACTTATATCAGAAGTTTATTGTGGAATTAAATAAATTAATGCACAGAAAGTACCTACCACCAAAGTATAAAGCATTCTTCACATTTGAATGTATGACTGAATAGAAATAGGGAAGGTTTTTTGTGCAAAGGGATTTTGTGGAAGCACTCAGCTGCTCTTTCCAGCCTGTGGACAGCAGCATCAGAGGGGTCAGCCCAGAACTCACAGTCAGAATTGGGAGAAGGTCAAGGGCAATATGAATCCAAGAGGCAGAGGTGATGGTCACTGTACCTACAGACCAGAGGAGACCCAAATTACAGTGTCATGTGACTCTCCAATTGACATGCATTTGTGGGTAGCCAACTTTCAGAAGGAGATGATAAATGTATCAAGCTGAGGTTCACTAAAGGAGGCGATGTCCTAAAATACAAGTATATGTGATATACTTACTTCCCATGTATAAGTATAAAATTTACTCTTAAATACAATATAGAAACTACTGTAAATGCTTTAAATTGTCTTTATATTTGACATCAGGTAGAAAGTGAATTTTAATTTTTTGTACTTTCTCCATACGTTACTTAACACAAAATTTGAGTCCTGTTTTACCTTTGTGTAATTCTTTTTAATTCTACATGCTAACAGAAAAATCTGTCAAGCAGCTCTTTTCATTTTGTTTCTTCTAATTTTGTAAATAGCAGGAAGGCATTACATGTCAAGAAATTCACATAAGCCAATGAGGTTATAAAGGCTGCATTCAGAGAAAACAGTAACTTCCCAAGTATTGATTACTGAGCTAATAATTTAAATATTTGTCTTTCAAAACCAAACTCTAATAGACAAAACGAGTCTTGTTATTTTAAAGATTATTTGGAGGGAGTTAGCATTAAGAACATTTTGCACCCGATACATGTCATTAATAGTTTACATTAGCTTCCCCTATAAGGGAAGATACTATCCTACTTTATAAATAGGTCTTGTGGGAAAATTGCTTCTTCCTTGAAGTTAAACAATCTGATATACATTTTTAATGTAGGGATAGTTTAAGGCAATTTGAAAGCTAACCCATGTTAGGTTGTAATATGCCAAACCTCTAAAATAAAAAAGACTTCATCAGTCATGGTGTTCTAAAGATTCATTAAGTTTGGCCTCCATGCTTTATGGAATATATAGAGAAGCTAGAAAATGTACTAAAAAGATGAAATAATATTTCTCAAGAGTTAAAAAGCAGACAATAGCTAAGTGGGATAAAATGACACATAGGAGAGAATGTTTAGGTATTAATAAATCCTAATAAAGTTAAACATATGAAAATTGTAAGAGGCAGGTGACAGTGATTACCAGGTCCTTTCCTAATTCATTAAGGAGGGAAAAGGGAGTGGTTTGAAATTGCAGTAGGAGAGATTTAGGGTAGATATCAGAAAGAACCTCCTAACTATGAAGGCTGCTGATCACTGAATAAAGGATATATCACATTCTGAAAGAGTTCCTTGGAGACATTTAAGAATGAGATATAAACTGTTTCCCCAGGGGTGGTTTAAAAGCAGTCCCACCCAATCACAGTGACATTAAGATTGTATTTTGAAGTCTTTTTAGATTCATTAGTGAAAGCTGGTCTGTGTGTGTGTGTGTGTGTGTGTGTGTGTGTGTGTGTGTGTGTGTGTTTAAAGGTGAAGAGATGTAACTCATGGTCACAAAATAAAGCAATGGATTCCACAGCACAGTGACAGAGTTTAGTGGCATAATAAAAGTCAGATACCTTGTGAAGATGCTGTTGATAAAAGAGGGTCAGAAATCCTCAGTTTATGAAAACTAAGTATCGACTTTGAGGTTATTTTAAATAAAGCAGTGCATTGATAGAACCATCAGTTTTTATGAAAATTGGAGAAAACTACCATCTTTGCCCTGCCTTGAGAATATTTTAAAAACAGCAACTTTATAAAAAAAAACAAAAACAAAAAACCGCAGCAACTTTGTAAATAAAACAGAAAATTAGAATAATTCTTAAAATAAAAAGTCAGAGTGCAAAGTATATCAGTTAGAGTTTAGTTCTCCTACTTCCCTTGCATCCAGATAAGGAAACGAAAGCTTAGGAAAGCTGAATGGATGGTTCAGGGTCACTTGCTTGTGGCAAAGACAGGGACAGAACCTTGGTGACTGTGGCACACTGCCCAGACGCCTCCCCCACCTGCCCCATTTTTATGGGCTCATTCTGCCTGTCGACAGCTGGGAGTGTTGGTTGTTGAGACAAAGAGTCAGTTTCCTCTCCAGGAATTCATTCCCTCCTTCTCTGGGCATTGTCCTCTGCCAAAGGGAAGCTGCCTTGCCCATGCCTATACCTCTCTCCAGGGACAGCCTGCATTCCATAACTGACTGGTGTTGGGCCAAGGGGAAACGCAAAGGACCATCTCTCTGCCTCAATACAGGACAATTCAGGACCCTTTGAAGGGGCCATTCAAGCTCCACCCCTGCCCCCCAAGGATCAGCTGAGGCCTCTGGTTCAATTGCATCACAGTTAGTTTCTCCACCTGTCCTGTCCTGTTTCCTCTACTTCACTTAGGAAAGACAATAGGAGTTTTCCAGAATGCTTAGTTTCTTTCTGTGCTGTCACTACTATGGAAGAAGATAGAGGAGGGAAGCAGTTAGTTGAAGGGTTAAAATTGGAAGTGAAATGGAAGAATAAATGGAGAAGGCAAAAAGAGGAAATGAAATCAAAATACTTCCTTCTTCCTCCATCTCAGTTCCACTTGTACACAGAGACTGAGGGGAGCAGATGGACCCAAACTTCTTCCTGATTAGAAGTTGAACTTTTGTCTTTGGTGTCCCCCATTTTATTTTCTTACCTCCTAACTCATTTCCTTTTCTCTACTCATCCTCCAGATTTATGTAAACTAATGGATAATGTAAGCATATTCAATAGTTAGCTTTGACTTTTAAAATGAAGAGTTAGACTTTCTAGTTCTAAGATGATCATGACCTCAGCTTTTGTTCTAATCTACTCCTACTTTTGGAGAGATCCTATGAACACATCCTCTGTACTCACTGCCCCAGCAATACCCAGTGCATCTGTACTTCAGGGCTGACATCCTGATCACTGACCATCTTGGATATGATAGCAGCTGTGCTAGTCTAGAGAGGTATCTGCCAGCCACATGTGGCCATCTGCTTTTAATTAAAATTCAAGTTGTTAATTAATTAATAAGATAAAATTAATTAAAATTAAAAAAACAGTTCCTTAGTTGCACTAGCCACACTTCAAGGGCTCAATAGCCACATGTGGCTAGTATCTATCATATTGGACAGCTCCAATACAGAACATTTCCTTCACTGTAGAAAGTTCTGTTGGACAACTCTGTTAAATTAGACGTCTTCAGAGTATGGTCCTTACTATATTTTGCCCTAAGTGGACAGAACTGATTTAGGGTGACACATTTGGAGTGAAGTTCTGGATTGAGCCACATTTTAGGCTGTACCAACTTCCTAAACAATTAAGCTTCAGTGATCAGTGTCAGAAAGTCTGGAGACATTTTCTGCGTCCTGATCATATTACCTTCAAAATAACCTTTGTCCCTTCTCTTTCCATTTCATTGCCACCATTCTCAATAATCATGATAATGATGACAGTTAAAAGTTACTGAGTGCTTTCTATGTGCCAGATGCTCTGTGCTTCTTAGATAGCATCTCATTTAATTCTCATGACAATTTTGTGAGGCGGATAATATTATTATCTCCATTTTACAGATGAGAAAATTGAGTCAAAGTAATCAGTGTCTTGCCCAAAGGCAAATAGCTGGTAAGTGAAAAAGCCAGAATTTCAGCCAATATTTGTCTGACCCCAGAGCCAGTCACTGTTTGATTACATTGCCTTTATCATCACAGACTTAGATGGCTCGAAGGCATCTGGCTCTTTACTGGTCCTTATTTTCTTCCACTTACAGTTAAGATTGGGTACTGCTGTCAGACTAATTTTTCTTAAATTTCACTTTCCTCCTTAAAAATTTTAACGTCTCTATTTTGCTCTGCATCTACTTCATGACCTGGCCTTTTTAAAAATGAGTTTTATTGATTTAATTTTGTAATTTATAGAAGTGTATAATTTATTTCAAAATGCATAAGCTGATAACTTTTACTGTTCAGGATTTTTTTTTTTTTTTTTTTTTTTTTTTGCGGTACGCGGGCCTCACACTGTTGTGGCCTCTCCCGTTGCGGAGCACAGGCTCCGGATGCGCAGGCTCAGCGGCCATGGCTCATGGGCCCAGCCGCTGCGCGGCATGTGGGATCTTCCCAGACCGGGGCACGAACCCGTGTCCCCTGCATCGGTAGGCGGACTCTCAACCACTGTGCCACCAGGGAAGCCCTGTTCAGGATTTTTTTGATAAAAACATTCATTTTATTGTTACTCTTGTATATGACTGATTGTGGCCAGGCTTTTTCCATCCTCTATATATTTCTGCATACAACCAACTTGAACTGACTGCCCATTTTCTTTAAAGAGTGTTTTCTACTTCTAATCAGAACAGTCTCCTTAGATTTCTGGAACATGATTGCTTTCAGAGTACAGTCTGGGCTCCACATTTTTCCATTTAATCACATACTCCCTTGAATTGCCTACTGACATTTTGTATTTATTAATGGGTTTAATAAACACCTACTGGTTGACTGAAATCATATGAAAATAAATTTAAAATTATGTTTCTAAATCCTAGTAACAAGAAAGGAGGCCAGAGATATTATTATCTAGGAAATATGAAGTGACCAGTCCTGTCTCAAATGAATGTTGAACATTTCAGTATCAAAATGCTAAGTACATCTTTTTTTTTAAACATCTTTATTGGAGTATAATTGCTTTACAATGGTGTGTTAGTTTCTCCTTTATAACAAAGTGAATCAGCTATACATATACATATGTTCCCATATCTCCTCCCTCTTGTGTCTCCCTCCCACCCTCCCTATCCCACCCCTCTTGGTGGTCACAAAGCACCAAGCTGATCTCCCTGTGCTATGTGGCTGCTTCCCTCTTCAGAACCTTTTTTTTTTTTTAGATTCCATATATATGTGTTAGCATGCGGTATTTATTTTTCTCTTTCTGACTTACTTCACTCTGTATGACAGTCTAGGTCCATCCACCTGGCTACAAATAACTTATTTTCATTTCTTTTTATGACTGAGTAATATTCCATTGTGTATAGGTGCCACAGCTTCTTTATCCATTCATCTGTCGATGGACATTTAGGTTGCTTCCGTGTCCTGGCTATTGTAAATAGTGCTGCAGTGAATATTGTGGTACATGACTCTTTTTGAATTATGGTTTTCTCAGGGTATATGCCCAGTAGTGGGATTGCTGGGTCGTATGGTAGTTCTATTTTTAGTTTTTTTTAAGGAATCTCCATACTGTTCTCCATAGTGGCTGTATCAATTTACATTCCCACCAACAATGCAAGAGGGTTCCCTTTTCTCCACACCCTCTCCAGCATTTATTGTTTGTAGATTTTTTTTTTTTTTTTTTTTTTTGCGGTATGCGGGCCTCTCACTGTTGTGGCCTCTCCCATTGCAGAGCACAGGCTCCGGATGCGCAGGCTCAGCGGCCATGGCTCACGGGCCCAGCCGCTCTGCGGCATGTGGGATCTTCCCGGACCGGGGCACGAACCCGTGTCCCCTGCATCGGCAGGCGGACTCTCAACCACTGCGCCACCAGGGAAGCCCTATTGTTTGTAGATTTTTTGATGATGGCCATTCTGAGTGGTGTGAGGTGATACGTCATTGTAGTTTTGATTTGCATTTCTCTAATGATTAGTGATGTTGAGCATCTTTTCATGTGTTTGTTGCCCATCTGTATATCTTCTTTGGAGAAATGTCTGTTTAGGTCTTCTGCCCATTTTTTGTATTGGGTTGTTTGTTTTTTTGACATTGAGCTGCATGAGCTGCTTGTAAATTTTGGAGTACATCTTTTGAGAAGAATTGTGAGATAACCTACATGTACCATGACATGAACTGCTTTTAGTGCTCAACCCATCTTTATAGCTCTAGCTGAAAGTAACCAATTGTTGGCAAATAATACTTTCAATGGTATAAGTCTTAGAAGAAATTACATCAAAATCAGTCGAAATACAACTAAACTTTGGCTTCTTTGTGGAAGTTCTGGAAAATGCATTAATTCCTCAAGAATGTCAGCCTTAAATATAGTTAATGGAAGTGTGGGTTTACACGTGGGTGGGGAGGGAGGAACGATGCAAGAGAAAAAAAATACTGAGTTGCCTTTCAGAAAAAAAATTGTCTGTTGAAAGAACACTGAGTTCAGTTTGGAGTAAAACAATCTGGGGATTTGAGTCCATTCTTTGTTGCTTACTGTGCGCCCTTTGCAAGTCTCTTACCCTCTTTGATCTTCATTATTCTTATCTGTAAAATGTGGATAATGATAACAGTGGGAGGAAAATTAATGAACTACCCCCCGCCCCGAAGATGTCCATGTCTTAATCCCTGGAACTTGTGAATGTGTTATGTTACATGATAAAAGAGGCTTTGCAGATGTGATTAAAGATATGCACCCTGAGACGGGGAGTTATCCTGGAGTGTTAGAGTGGGCCCAATCTGGTCACACAGACACTTAAAACTGGGGAAACTTTTCCCGGCTGAAATCAGAAACATGTCATGAAAAATGAGGCAAGAGAGATGTGAAAAATGAAAGGGATTCACCCTAATGTTGCTGGCTTTGATGGAGGGAAGAGGCCATGAGCTGAGGAATGGGGCAGACACTAGGAGCTGGAATGGCTCTCACTTGACAGCCAGCAAGGAAACGGGCACCTTAGTCCTGCAACTGCAAGGAACTAAACTCTATCCACAACCTGAATAAGCAAGAAAAACAATTGTCCCCTAAAGCCCCCAGAAGGAAACACAGCTCTGCCTACACTGTAATTTTAGCCTGATGAGACCCTTGTTGGAATTCTGACCTGCAGAACCGTAAAATAATAAATTTTTGTGTTTAATTCAGGAAATTTGTGGCAATGTGTTATGCAGCAATAAAAAACTAATACAATAACACTATCAATCTACCTCACAGGGTTGTTGTGTGATAATGTGTATAAAAATGCATCGGAAATTGTAAAGCAGCATACACAAGCTAATTGGTATCATTGATGCTCTCAGCGTTATCAGGCTCTATCTTACTCTTGAATTGCCAGCTATTAAAATGCCAGTCTTAGAAATAAAAGGTACCATTTTTCTGAGCATCTATTTTGTGCAAGATATTGAACATACGCAACATAACTTAATCTGTATCATGATTATGTGAGCTAGAAAGCATTATGCCATTTTACATATGTGGGACCTGACAAGAGATTTAGCTCTATTGGATTTTATCAGATTTATACTATCTTTTAAACACTTTTTAAAATTTAAAATATATTTAAATTATTTAAAAAATTGAATTATAATTGGCATATAACATTATGTTAGTTTCAGGTAAGATTTATATTGTTAAGGGTTTATCTGCCTTTAGGCAACAGGGTGGGAGAAGTTTAGAAATGTAGTTCCAAAGTACTAGGAGAAAATTGTTGTAAGTTTTTCTTTGCTCCTTTTTGATCACTAAAGAAGAAAATTAAAATAGAACTTATCAGAAAGAGATGCAGCACTTGAAGTGATTAAATATAAGCCATTATCCAGAGTGTGTTTACCTTTAGATCTTGGTTGAAAGATCCCTCCTGCTGAACTGTGGGCTCTGATCAGACAGGTCCCAGGGAGGTGTCTACTGTGTGCATACTCTGTGTGATGAGAAAAATTAAAGAAGATGCTCAGTTTGAAAATGAGGCTTAAGGTACAATGCTTTGAATCCTGAAATCCCAAACATATCTCTATGGAAGGAAATATTCTTTGAAAAATTAATTGAAGATGTTCAACCCCACACTTGGAGATATTCTTCCAAACAGCTTCAGACTTCAGTGATGCTCTTTCCTATGGTCAGAACAAAACTTTGTTTTTGATAAAGAGAGAATGCTGGAAATGGCAGGTCATAGGAAGGTAAGCAAATAGGGAAGATAAGCAAATATCCTGGATTACTTAATGATTTTGATGCTTTTCCCCACATTTAAAGGCATGTGTTCTGGCGATTCTAGTTGTTACTTGAGTTTCTGCACCCTTGTTCTTCAACTCACATTCTGATAAAAGGTGTTTGTCGAAGTTTGGGGATGTAGACTGTAGCCTTGGAAAAAAATGTCTTGACTAGATAAAGTTAACGAAAACACACCCATACACTCATGACATTTAGTTTGAGGGCCAGTCCTATGGAAAGCTGTGAAGTAGGGAGATTTTCTCTTTCCTAAAACTTTGCACTTCCCTATTTTCTGTGCTTTCTTCCATTTCAAAATCTTCCACTTCCAGATCCAAAAATACTCTTATGTTATCCTCATCCTTCACAATATTTAATAAACTGATTTACCCTTCTACATTATTGACATACCTTAAGGGTATCTGCATTTTAATGGAGACCTTGGTAGGTGTGGTTATTTCAAAGGAAAGGATGTTTCGTGGTAACACTGCAGGATCTATGGGTTCTTGAAGCATCTCAAAACAACATTAATTAGTAACCAGTTGCCTATTTCAGCTCAATATCATTCCCTTCTCAGCCCAGTAGCTGAGTGTGGGTGCAGCTAATCTTCTTGGCACTAGTTGCTGGCTGTTCAATAGAATCCACCATTATTTAGGTATTTTAGTTTTAACCAACATCTCACTAGGACTCTGAGTAATAAAAACAGATATCACTCATAGTCATCAAGCATTAAATCCATATTAACACTTAGTCCCAGAAAACTTACACTACTATGAGAAATATGGCAGAAAAGCTATATCCTTAAGTCTCTATTTCCTGCAAAGTGTGGGTTATACCTACCCATAAATCTGACCCAGATTAAAGGCTGATGCTAATGGCAAGTGTTCAGTACACGCTTGTTGAATAGGCCATGCCTTAAACAACTGGGCTTTGTGCCCTGAAATAGGGCACATAGGACGGTCAGAGAAATGGGGCTAATTTCTCATATTGGTGACTATTTGAGATTGATGGAAGCCTATAAGACATATGATTTTCTATCTCAACTTTGTGCCAAACAAAGTGTTTTACATGAGAGTAGAAGGGTTTGGAATGCTCTCTTACAACTTGCTTCCCCAGTCAGTTGCAGGGAACCACTCTGTCACAGGTCTGAGTTACTTTTGCATTCTAAGTGTTCTTCTGATGCTTTGAAAGAGGCCTAATCAGCTCTGTATCCCAGGGAAGACTGGAGAAGAGGAACTGACTTGCCAGGGGCATTCTTTCACCCCTCGCTGGGGAAATCCACAATTGCTCGCTTTTCCTGGGGAAAGAATTAAACTCCTGGTACCATTGATGATGTGGATATTTAGGATCTTGTTTTGAATCTACTAATATTTGACTGTGTCAATTAGATAGAAAAATAACAAATTATAGAAATAGATATTCGGATTTTATCCAGGGCACATTTCATATATCATTCAGACAACTTAGCAATTCACGCTAAGAGTATCAAAATGATGACATCTGCACTATGCGGTGGTCAAAACCATATGCCTTATGTTCACTGTAAACCCCTCCCACATAATTCATCACTTCAATCTGATCCATTCTACCTCCTACATAGTTCTTGTATATGTCCCTTTCTCTTTAGCCCCACTGCTATTGCACCAGTTCAAGTTCTCCTCACTTTTATCTTTACCTTTATTTTGACATAATTTTCTACTTAAAGATAAATTGCAAAAATAGTAAAAGAACTTTTATATACACTTCACCCAAATTCCCCAAATGTCAATGTTTTATAATATTTTCTTTCTCTCTATGCATTTTTTCCCTGAACTGTTTGAAAGTAGACATGAGGCATCTTTACCCCCCAATACCTCATTATGTATTTTTTAAAAACAAGGGCTTTGGGGCTTCCCTGGTGGTGCAGTGGTTGAGAGTCCGCCTGCCGATGCAGGGGACACGGGTCCGTGCCCCGGTCCGGGAAGATCCCACATGCCGCGGAGCGGTTGGGCCCGTGAGCCATGGCCGCTGAGCCTGTGCGTCCGGAGCCTGTGCTCCGCAACGGGAGAGGCCACAGCAGTGAGAGGCCTGCGTACCGCAAAAAAAACAAAAAAAAAACCCAAGGGCTTTTTATTACATAACTGCAGTACAAGAATCAAAATCAGGAAATTAACATCTATATAACACTATTATCTAATTTACAGACCTAATTCAGATTTCACAGTTTGTCCTGTAATGCCCTTGCATCAGGAGAAAACACTGTGTCGTGTGCGGCATTCAGATCTCATGTCTCTTTAGTCTTCTTTCACCAGGAACAATTGTTCAGTCTTTCTTTGCCTTTCATGACATTGACATTTTTGAAGTGGATGGGCTAATTATTTTGTACACTGTCCCTCAGTCTGGGTTTGTCTGATGATTCTTCATGATCAGACTCAAGTATGGATTTCTTCTCAGGGAATCATATAGGGAAACACAAGAAAGCAGTTTGACCCATTCGTGGTGATGCCAACTTGATCATCTAGTCAAGGTGGAGTCTGCTAGTTTTTTTATGTAAAGTTAATAATTTTCCTTTGTTATGGGTAAGCATCTCATTGGAAGAACCTCATCATTTTTCACCAGGATTACACTATAGCCTGTGCTGGATAACTTTTATTAGCTTTGTCGTGTCCCCGTCCCAACTTTCTGCATCCTTCTTTGTGGCCTCCAACATTGACCTGTGTGGACTGAGTTAACCTGGTCTACTGGCTTCTGGGTGGGTTTGGTCAATGAGGAGTCCTGCAGGAGATCTGAAGAGAGTAGAGAGTGAGTCCAGAGATACGTCCCCTGGGTTTCTTCTCCACAGGTTTCCCCCTCCTTTTCTCCCAAGACAGATGACGTTCCTCATTTGAAGGTTGGGGCATTTCTCAGCCTGCAGTTCTGGGTTTTATAACTGCCCTCTCCCCTTGTAGTCCCAAGTCTAGGGGTGGAGCACATCCCTTGCAGTTTCTCTACATTTCTTACATTCTTCCCACACCTTTGTAGACTCCCCTTACATTTCCCAATTTGAACATGTCATCCATTTCTTGCAAGGACCGTTAACAGTCTCCGACGGCATTGGTACTTCCTTTCTTTCCCATATTCTCAGTTGCAGATACTCTGGGCTTCACCAGTCTCACTTCTGACTTGTTCTTATGACAGCCCTGACGCAGGCAGAAGGTACATTTGATGCCAAAGGCATCAGTGAGGTAGATCTAGGATGAGCTTTTCTGCTCTGGACCCAGTCCTCCAGCATGCTTGTGGCCTTTCCCTCACTCCCACATCTCTGGCATAACATGTGCCAGCAGACTTCTGCCTTGGTTTGCTGCTTAGCATCTGACTTCCTACGTGGGTGGAGTCCTCCTCTGACCCAGTTTCTTTTTTGATGAGGGCTCTAATATTCTGCTTCACTCTGTTGGCCCCTTTCTCCAGATGCTGGGCCCTCATCCCCAGACTCCCACACATTTTGGGGGATCCTGTTTATGTCAGCATTTTTCTGTTTGCCCTGCCAGACTCCTTTCCACCCTTTTCCACCTTGTTTTCTCCCTCCCTTCTCCATACTGATCCATACGAACCTACCAACACTTGCCTTCTGGCTCCAGCTGGGTCTGGCCAACGGGGGAGCCCTGGCAGGAGATTCCAGGGAGTGACTTGAGTGAGATCAGAGTATTTATATTTCTAGCTTCTTCCCTCTGGGGTTACCGTGAGCTGCTCACTTCCTCCTAAAGGTCAGAGCTCTGCTCCAGGTGGTCCTCTGCTTCCAGATTCTAGGAATTGCCTTCACTCCTCACCCCTTCTAGCTAGGGATGGTTACGGCCTAGCTAGGTATCGGGGCATTGTATTTTCCCTTGTGATTTCATCCTACAACTTTAGAAAGAGTCCCTTAATTGAACTTTCTTGAATTTTCCTAACCTGAGTGTGATGGATGCTTCCTTCTAGGACCCTGACTGATGCAGATTTCTGTGGTGACAACCGCATCTGTCTTGGTAGATCGCTTGCTGCCTGAAACCTCATTTTGCCAAACTGTACTTGCTCAGTGGATCTCAGATACTGAAGACTGCTGCAACCAAGCTAGAGGATCACTGTGCCCTTTTGGACTGGTCATTTAACGGTAGACTACCTCCTTGGGCACCAGCCCTATAGCTGGGTCAGTTTCTCCCAGCTTTGTCCCTGCCCAGTCCTGGCCTCATTTCCCTCATTACTTAGGCTGTTGAAGTATTAGCATGCCTTGTAGCAGAAGCAACACCTGTCCAGGTGAAAATAGGAGTCTCCTTGTCTGTAAGCTATATGAGACAGACTTTTAGTCTGGACCTGCCCCTTATGATGATGGATGGACCCCAGAAAAGTAGCCTTCTAATCCAGTTGTCCTATGGATGCAAAGAAGTAGCTAAAATATTTATATATGAACCACCAAGGACATGCTTATCAATATGATTGCATAATGTAGTTTGCTAATTTAAATTTGTAGTTATTTTAGATATTGAAAAATGAGTATAAATTGGCTTCATTCTACAAGAATTTACTGTCAAGAAAATTCTGTACCTACTTGATAACCCTATAAATCTCTCCATTTATGGAGATATTTGAAAGTGTTTTAAAAATTGAGCCAGTAGATTACTAGTCATGTTTTAGTATTTTTTAGCATACTGTTTTTAGGATAATAAAAATTTCACCGTAACTCAGAAATGCATCTTTTTATCTTAAATCGTACCATGTATGAAGGATAATTTGTAGCAAAACGTCCTAAACTACAGTATGTTACTTTGAAGCATTTCTGGTTCAGATTGCATCATGAAATCATTATATTTAGAGTTTTCTAGTAAGTTATTTTAATAGTATATTAACTTGTTTGTTGGTCTTGTGTAAACTTTATACCTTTTAATGGGATATTACCTACTATAACATTTTGGAATTGCTATTTTGGACTCAGTTTTGAGTTGGTAGGTTCATCATTTGACAGGCTTTGCTATTTGTCTTATGCTACATGATTAATGGTCTCAGTCCAGTTCCTAATGGGCTTGTGTTTATTTCTGTTGAGGTTGGCATTAATAGGTCTTCTCAGCAAAGATGCCAAGGACTGACCTGGAACAGACTCTAAATTAATTCTCAGTTTTGAAGATGTTCCTTCTAGGTCAGGATTGAGGCCAACTAGTAGCACCATACACTGTAGCAGAATTGTCACTGCTGTGTTTCTTCTATTCCATGAATGGGAGGAGGGGCATCAAAACTAGTCAATGATGTTAAATAAATTCACTAGTTGGAAGGCAAGCAATCCTAGATAGGATCTCGCTTGAAATGTTTTAAGGCCTAATCCACTTACAGTAAAGATAGATATAGGAGGAATTTTCAGTAAATTTCATAGGCAGTTGTGTGAAATCCTGATAATAGCCAGTGCTTTAATATTGAGAGATTAGCTGTTTTGTCCCCCACCCCCAAATTTATTGAGTAATTGTCAAATATAATTGTATATATTTAGTGTACAACATGATGATTTGATACACATATACATTGCAGAATGATTACCAACATCAATATAATGAACATGTCCATCACCTCACGTAGTTAATCTTTTTTTTTTTTTGTGGTGAGAAAGGTGAAGATCTACTCTCAGCAACTTCCAAGTATACAATACCACATTATTAACTATAGTCACTATGTTGTACATTAGATTTTTAGAACTTATTCTACCTATAACTGAAAGTTTGTATCCTCTGACCTACATCTTTTTTTGTCTATGCCGCCTATTTGACCCTTCTTTTCTATTTGTGCAGTTACCAAAAAATAAGCAGGAAGAAGAAAAAAGAACTTAGGAAAAGGAGAGCCCAAAATAGATTGATAAAATTATGTTTTAGTATTATCAGTTACATTATATTAGATATACTAATTTCACCCCAGTTAATTCAAGAGCTGTCTGCATCCCTTTGCCATTTGAAATAGAAGCATAGAATACTAGTGTTTGGAGGGACTCTAGAAATGATTGGTTCAACTCTTGATTTATCAATTAGGAAAGTGCCTGGACATGTCACAGCTAGGTCTCAGTTTGGTAATAATATTATCCTATTTTTTTTAAATGGCTGTGATAAAATGATATAATAATTTTGCTTGCAGATTTTTAAAAAATTGTTGGGAAGGGTAGTCTAAAATTTTATTAATTGTTGTTTTACTTGAACAAGCTCATGGTAATGAAGCAGAGGATAATTGTACAACTATCAGAAGCCTGAAAGAGGTAGAGCTAATTAACACATAGGATTTCCTACCCCTGCTTCCTGGATTTTATTAAAATTTCTGCTTGTCCACTGCTTGACCTCTTATAGACTTGGTCTAGTCTATTGCTAGCCCTCGACCTGGGAATCTATGCTATTTAACTTTGTTGTGTTATACAATATAGAAGGTGAGTGGAAAAATAAAAAGGAGCCTCGTGGTAAATGAGATTTGGACTCCCCCAGACATCTTTATCTAGCAGTGCAAACCAACCTGCTAATGGAAACACCCAAAGTCCCGTGCCCATATCTTAGCTTCCAGATATACTGTGGCTGTGAAGTGGCAGAGGTAGGGAAAAGTATCAGTTCATTTATGGAAACCTTTCTTGCTATTTTGATATCTGAAAACTGAAAGCTGAAATTTTAACCACTGGCAATGAGACTGCTGTCATGATGCTAATGTTCAAGCAGGTTCCATTCTATCAGTCATGTTCTCATAGAGCTATACCCCTTCATCCCCTGAAGACCAGACAAACATAAGATGATGCTATCACTTTCTGGAAAATAACTTCTCCCAGATTGAATACTTAGGTGACAAAGTGATGATATATTCATTCATGGACAAGGTAACCTAGCAGGCCCTTTTGATAACTGAATTGAGAAACTACATTACTACTCTAATTTGGTTGCTCCTTAAGTAGGTTAATAGTTTACCTTAAGGTTAAAATCAGTTTAAGTAAACATGAGAAAAGTTGCTGAAATGCCTCCCCACTCCTAACAGTGACTTAAACTTACTAAGTTAGCTGAGCCCCAGGTGTTTGCACCCTGCCTCATTTTTCTTATCAACCAGCCTACAGGCTTTAAACACATGACAGTTGAAACACTGTAATATTGAGGTCAGAGGAAAACTGGTCCCCAGCTAAAGCTGAGTATCACTGGCCGGCTGCTGATACCATCCTGAGGCACCAACTGACTGACCTCAGCTTTACAAAACACTGAATAATTTTCAGGCCTAAGGACAGGCCACATGGTTTGGGCTTTTGAACTTGATGTTTTTATGTCAAAATTAGCTTTGGGATATATACAAACTGCCATAACTAATTGTCTTCGTTTCTGAAAATGTGGCTTTAAAGCAGGGGAATATCAATTACTAGTTAAGTAAAATTATCTCACAAATGCCTTGCATTTACAAAATGCTTTCACATGCACTGTCTTCTCCGATTCTCCTAACAATCCAGCGGGGCAGGCCAGAAGATAGTTTTATTCTATTTTACAGATAAAAAAACGGAGAGTTATAAAGGCTGAGAGATGTTCCCAGGGACACTACAGAACTGATATCTGATCTTCTGGCTCCTAGCCCAGTGCCTTTCCATTGTGCCACATGGGCTGTCTGAGAGAGACAGACCTGCATTCAGCCAGCCAGCTGATCAGCTAAAATGGACTGACCACGTACTAGTAATTGTATCCAAGGTATATATAGTTTTTTTCTTTGTAAATCTAAAATGACTAGGTAAATAATTTCACTTATTCGGTATTCATGTTGATTAAAGAGTATGCAATATAGCAAATTCATAAATTATCTCAAAAAATTTGGATAAGAAATCACATTCCATAAGTACAGAAGCAATAATTTAAAAGTATCTTTGTTGGGATTTTCACTCTGGTTTCCCTGAAAGTCTATACTCAATATCGTGTGGTCCAGGTTTCTGCATTTATACAAAAAAAAGTTTCCATTTAGTGTTCAGAAAGGCAATCCATTTTTGGGGCCCATAGAGTCAAGGAAAGGGAAACATGAACAAACCTAGAAAGATTAAAATCAACAAATTATTATCTAATCCTATATCATAGAAAAGAAGGAAGAGAAAGGAAGGAAGGAAGGAAGGAAGGAAGGAAGGGAAAGAAACTGGACAAATAGTAAAAGTCTGAAACAAAAGGTTTTGTCAAATATTATTCTGTAATTTTACATGTCTGCTAACATATGGACATTTTAACTCTGCTATTCCTAGACATCTGAAGCATATTCTAGCTCTGTCTTCTGTGGTTTCTATATTCTGGTGCATTTTTGCTCCCTGAAAGCTTCCCTTTTCTTTTCCATAAACATAGTTTCACATCTAGTATGGCATTTGCTTTACCCGTGCTTCACTCATCCTACCAGACATTCCACAATATTTATGAATAATCTTAGTCTTACTCTGTCCTCTTGCTTCCTCCGACAAAAACTCTAACTTCAAAGATCAGAGAGCAGAGTTTCAGAGTTGAAAAAGTAAGCACAGACATCCCCTGATTCAGGTGGGTCCAATTAATATATAACTTTCATGCCTATGTCACCAAGATATGAATACTGGAGAATGAACACCCTAAAAATGGCAAATCTTCTGGTGATCATACCCATCCCCACTTCTTTTTTGTGGTCATACCTTTTTGGTGCTCTTAGGAAACTTAAAGAAATACAGAGATCATTTAGCAGGAAAAATCTTAGGAGATTTTACTTAGCACATGGTGTTTACTACACAATGGAGTCAGACACTAACCTAGATTAAGCCTGATTCTAAGGCAAATTTTTATATAGATTTTGAATTTATGCTTCCACTGTAGCCAAAGAAGATATGTGATTGGCACCTCCAACTAAAACTCTGCATGTGGAGACCTGCTGGTGTTACTACCACAGTTCAGGGATATTATCAATTAAGTAGATTTTTGTGGGATGCTACAAGGACCTGGCCATCAGGTAAAACACTGATACATCACAAAAAGGCAACATTAGCAGCTTCTCATGGACCGCATGCTGACAGAAGCACAGAGACTAAACTGTCGAAGGGGTGAAACACTGTTGTGGTAGTGGTCTGGAATTTAAGTCAAAGGCAGATCAGAGGAGGAGGAAGTAGAGATGAACATTATGCCTGAATCCTAAATTTCAGAACGAGACAGGGGCTGGGGCAAACTCACTTGGATTCCAGGCCCAGTTGCGGAGCGTTCAAGAAAAATGTGTCTTTTCATGCAAGCCACCTAAGTGTCCACCAACAGAGGGAATGGATAAAGAAGATGTATGTATCTGTGTACACACACACACACACACACACACACACACACACACACACAGGAATATTACTCAGCCATAAAAAGGAATGAAATAATGCCATTTGCAGCAACATGGATGGACCCAGAGATTATCATACTAAGTGAAGTAAGTCAGACAGAGAAGGACAAATATTATATGATATAACTTATATGTGGAATCTAAAAAATAATAACAAATCAATGTATTTACAAAACAGAAACAGGCTCAGATATAGAGAACAAACTTATGGTTACCAAAGGGGAAAGGGGGGGATAAATTAGGAGTATAGGATTAACAGATACACACTACTGTAGAAAAAGTAGATAAACCACAAGGATTTATTATGTGTCTTGTAATAACCTATAATGGAAAAGAATCTGAAAAAAAAAAAAACTGAATCACTTTGCTGTACACCAGAAACTAACACAACATTGTAAATCAACTATACTTCAATTAAAATAAAATAAAACAAAATAAAGTCAGGGATAGATCTGACTTAGGGGAAATAGAGAAGCTAGTAAAGGGATACAAACTTGCAGTTATAATATGAATAAGATCTGAGGATCTAATGTGTAACATGGTGAATATACATTGAATTATACAATTAAAATTTGCCAAGAGAGTAGAACTTAAATGTTCTCACCAAAAAATAAAATAATTGATAAAAAATTGTATCTTTTGGCCATACTTTCAGAAATAACACGACAGGAATTCCAATCAATTGGGCGGAGCACATTGGAGGATACTATGGTTGATTAAAACTCTTCCTCTATTTATTTGCTTGTTTGTTTATTTAATTTTTGTAGCTGTAGATCATAGGATTCTTGGCTTACTTACAGGAACGTGGAAACTGTCTACAATGAGATTTTGTTAGCCACATGACATTCATCATGTCACGGGAGTCAGATAAGGCCCTAGTTCAAGCTAACATAAAACTTTTACAAGTATTTTAAAGGTCTGATATTGTACTCTTCTCCAACCTTCTAAGTCTACCCCTCCCCTGCTTATCAGGGTAGCCCATTTAACAAGGGGAACAATTTTGTCCAGGAGCTTTGAATTATTCTTTGTTATTTACAGACTCTCAATGTCATGGTATCCTGAATTATTGGAAGTTTATGTATTGGCTTCATCAGAGACAGCTGGAGATAGCAGAAATGTTCAAAAGTGACTAGTTGGGGCAACAGAAACAATCAAAGGAACACAATAAAAGTTACTATCTGTCCATTCTTGGTTCCCTGCCTTGGTGTCACAGAAAACTGCTAGCGGAGAATTGGAGGAGCGCAGTAGGTTCTATACCTCTCTTTTTTTTTTTTTTTTTTTTTTTTTCCGTACGCGGGCCTCTCACTGCTGTGGCCTCTCCCGTTGCGGAGCACAGGCTCCGGACGCGCAGGCTCAGCGGCCATGGCTCACGGGCCCAGCCGCTCCGCGGCACGTGGGATCCTCCCGGACCGGGGCACGAACCCGTGTTCCCTGCATCGGCAGGTGGACTCTCAACCACTGCGCCACCAGGGAAGCCCTCTATACCTCTTTTGAATATTAGAAGTTCAATCTCTGTAAACTCAGATGTATGAAACCTTAATTTAGCAATATCACTCAATACTGAGAAGGTCTTAAATCAATCTATGGGCAGTGGGTCCTGGGCAACTGCTCTGGATTTTAGCCTCAAAATGTGTCGGTTCAACTCAAGACTCATCTGGAGGTTTGTAGGCAATCATATATGTAATTGTATAGAAATGTATAGTTTTAGAATTGATAAAGTTACAGACATTGCCTAGAAGCTGATGAGAATTCACTTTTCTACAATTACTGAAGTGCATTTGTGGTGGCAGAAAGCAAGAATGTCTGATGGGCCCTGCGAGTCTAAGGAACCCTGCTTGTATCTCACCTCTCAGGGTTATCTGTGTGACCTCTCTGGTTCCTGTCAAGTAGGAGGTGTATCACTGTTTCCCAGCTTTTGTTTTGACTCGATCGCCTTTCAATGAAATAAATAATCTATCCAAGGTCCCTAGGATTTAAAAATAATTATTATTACCTGTGTGAAATATAAGTGGTTTGAAAGGCAAGTAAAATTTTCAGATCAGTATGTCTTCAAAGATTACTATACACATTTTTATTCTTTTTCTTAATATTGTTTTATATACATTGAGCATTAGTCACGATATATTTAAATATATCATTCAGCTTTAGAAAATATTTAATTTTCTTTTTCTTTTATAAATTGAGGTATAACTGACCTACATTATATTAGTTTCAGGTGTACAACATCATGATTTGATATTTGTATATATTGCAAAGTGATCACCACAACAAGAGTAGTTAACATCCGTAACCACACATAGTTAACAGAATGTTTTTTCTTGTGATGTGAACTTTTAAGATCAATTCTCTCAGCAACTTTCAAATGAGCAATACAGTATTATTAACTATAGTTGCCATGCTATACATTACATCCCTATGAGTTATTAAGAAAAAGCTTAATTTCCTTTAATTTTCCTGAATTTTATTTTACGAGAAAAAGCATAATTTGTTGATGAATCATTTAAAAATAATATTACATCATGTTTCTTTGGGGGTTAAATACGTATTAAAATATATACTAAAATCTAACTGCCTATTATGCATCAAACCTTGAAAAGCCACTTTTGTAGCTATACTTAGAATTTCAACCTTTAAAACAATTTTGCTTTAAAAAGGAGCTATCTTATTTTCATATTTTTGTCTTTTGTTTCTAAATGGTAAGATAAAAGAGAAGGCTTCAAGCTGCTATCCCCAAGCACTTATCCACAAATAACACATTGAGAGTTTAGAAGGTTTTTATTCCTAACAAATTATAAGTAAAATTGGATAAAATCTTATTATATTTTCCCTATTCAACAGTGATTTTTAAAGTACTAGACATACATTGATATACTGTATAAAAATTTTTTGAATTTATGAATTCAGTGTTGATCATCTTGAAAGAAATGTTCAGAATTGTCATTTTTATGCTTCTTATCAGGATTGTATGTTGCAAACCATAGAACCTATTCTTGAAAACTCACGCAAAAAGTGAATTGACTGGAAGGCCATGGGTGACTCACACATCAAAGGAAGCTGAAGGGCCACGTTAGGAACAGCAAGAACGTGGAAAGCTCTTGGGTTTTGTGAGCAGTAGGTAATTTGAATAGTCCTCTTAAAGTGTCATCACAGAGATGAATCAGCTCTGTCATTCTTTCCTGTCCCAGAAAAAGGAATTGGGTTGGCCTGCTCTGGGTCACATGCTCACTCTGTGGCTATGGGAGAGAGAGACATCTTGACTGACAGTTCCACTTATATGGTACCCACCAGGAAAAAGGTGCTGATGCTTTCCCGTAAGAAAATTGTGGCAGTGTCATCAGAAGGTGCTGGGTGAACATGAAAAACACATGTCAATATGTATGTCTTTCTGTCTCCAAACAGTGGTCCCTTATAGGTGTTAAATTATACAATATACAACTAAGAATTATTTTAAGCTGAAGAGCAAATAAAACACTAAACTAGTAGTATTAGCCTGGATAGTAAACTGACTAAATGATTGTCTTGAGAATATCCCTCTCATCTCCACTGGATGCCATGAATGGTCATTTGATAAATTCTTGGAGGCTCTAAGATGCATCTAATTTAAAGGAAAACATCTGAACAATTATTTTACTTATCAATTTTAAAACATTTCCCCTCCCCTATGCGTAGCAGAAATTTGCTGTTTTAGGCTTCTTGGTATTCATTGCACTTTCCTGTAGCAATAGTATCTTAGTTTTCCATTTGTCTCATGAGTAAACAACTTCATCCTTAGCTCTAGTAATGGGCCCTGATTGACTGAAGCCCAGTTCATTCTCTTGACCATAAGGATTAGGTCCCATAAACCAACCTGGGCTAAAGAAAAACCAGAATATATTTTCCAGAGATTTCTGGAAAAAGAGAATCCTTGTTTTTCTTCAGTATTTATCTGGAGAGACATTTTCTCTTTCTCTGGATGATATGGAATGCAGATGTGAGGCCTGATACTGCTGCAGCCATTTTGCTACAATGAGGAATATCAAGTTTGAAGTCAAAGTTGATATAAGGAAGAGAGTAAAACCAAGAGAATTGTAGAGAAATGGAGTTGGGGCAAACTCCAACAGAAATTGTCATTAGTTGTGGACCGAAAATGAGGGAGCCTAAAATGTATTTGATCATTTATGCTAGTTGGAGTTGGAGTTACTGTTATTTTCACGTGAAACAATTTAAACTGCTACATGGCCAGAAAACTTTTGTAAGCCCTCAGGTCCATGAATTACTGGTTGCAAAATGCTGGATTACATGATATCTAAAGTCATCTCTAGCAAAGATTTTTGCCATTAGTGTAATTAAAGACAAGTTTTGTAAGGAGAAATGTATGTTAGTTAATTGGACATGCATTCTGCAATGGATCTCAGCCTTATCGTTGAAGCACGTTTACTATCTAGTTAGCTATTTTTAATTCAGAAAGAAGAAATTTCATAATACATTTTTCTTTTTGTGTTCTGTGTGATTGAATAATTGTGGCTCTTACAACTTTTTCTTTTAATGCATCATCTTTCTGCAGTTTCAAATTTTATTTTATATATTTCAAATTTTATTAATAATCTCATTTTCAGTCTGTTGTTGGACACAGGAAATTCCAAAGCATGGTAGGTATTAAATAATTGCATGTTTAATTAAAGTTATGATTTTATAGATAGTTTATTCCTAAACCAGTGGTTCTTAAACTTGGCTGCACATCAGAGTCACCTGGGTAGTTTTAAAACAGTGGTTCTTAAAGTTCAGTGTACATCAAATTACCTGGTAGGCTTGTTAAAACACAGATTTCTTGTGCCAACCTCAAGAAGTTTCTGATTCAGTAGTTCTAGGGTTGGGGGGAACCACATTTTGCATTTTTAACTAGTTCTTAGGTAATACTGATGCCACTGGTCTGGGGACCACTACTCTAAAAATTATTCATCTTAGGCTACTTAAATCAGAATCTCCTTGGTGGGGGTGATTTTTAAGACTCCCCATACAATTCTGATGGATAACCAGGTTGACAACCATTGTCCCAAACAGAGGAGGCTGGCTGGCTTTTGTCTCCTAGTTAAGCACTTACAGAGTACTTTTATTATCTCAATAAAAAATTCTCTTTCATATGTCAAATGAAATCCTTGATTCACACACAGTATCTCACTAGGAAAAGTTAATAAACTTAGATTAAAAAAAAAGACAATCACTAAAGTTGATTACTTAGAAGAATCACAGACCAAGTACAAACTATCTCTTGCCCCAAGAAAAAAACTGTAGATCAACTCAAAAGAATTACTGCAATAATTTTATCAGTCAGAGTCTAATCAGGAAAACAGAAATCATCATGCACGAGATTAGCAATTGCTGGAGAAACTGAGGGAGGAGGTGATCTTATAGAGCCTAGTGGTCGGGGTTACCTAAAGGAAGCTGGAACCAGGATGGGCTTTTTTAGTGGTAGCTGGGGTCAAAGAGGAGATATATCTGCTGCCAGAAATGATCCCCCAGGCAGAGAGGGAGAAATAACCTCTCTTTTCTCTTCCTTTACCATCCTCTGATCAGCACTTCTCATTGGACATCTCATTGACTACATCCAGCAGAAGAGCCGTTGACAAAGGAGTCTGGGAAAAACAGCCGTGGGTTAGCCCCTCTGCACACAGAGCAGAGCAGAAGGGCTGAAGAGGGGAAGGGTGATGGATGAATCCGAGGGCAAACACGCTAAGGACCAACACGCTGTTCTTACTTCTGGGATAATTCAATCTCTTATTGATGGAATAGATAGAATGTGCATATTGTTCCACTTCTAATAACATTTGGAATCTTTGGCTAATTATACTGGAATTTTAACCTAGCCTTAAAAATGTGTTTTTATGTATGTGATATATATATTTGGGTATCTGTGTAGTCTCCTTCGGCCAACTGGCAACCTACTCCAAACACTATAGTCACCTTTTAAAGTAAAAATCTCAGAAGGATTCTCCTAGTGTCTGGTATATCAGCCTTCCTAACCCCTCCCTTTACCATGGAAAGTAAGGAGTTGTGTAGGATTGGAATGATCACTACCATGGGCTTTAGGATATAAAAAATTTGGGGGGGCTTCCCTGGTGGCGCGGTGGTTGAGAGTCCGTCTACCAATGCAGGGGACACGGGTTCGTGCCCCGGTCCGGGAAGATCCCGCATGCCGTGGAGTGGCTGGGCCCGTGAGCCATGGCCGCAGGGCCTGCGCGTCCGGAGCCTGTGCTCCGCAACGGGAGAGGCCGCAGCAGTGAGAGGCCCGCATACCGCAAAAAAAAAAAAAAAAAAAATTTTTTTTGAATCTTTTTTTTTTGAACATGGAGTGACCCCATATGCTTCCCCGATGGCCAGGAATTGAACTCTTAAACTTCTCCTAACCAGGACCCTTCTTTCACTTTTTTACAAACTAAGCTCCCATTTTGTATAAGAAAGAGCCTCAAGTATACTAAGATGCAGTTAAAGAAGATCTCTTGAATTCCATTGCATGTGTCCTTAAAAGCCATTGAGTTGGCCTGAATCTATCATTTGAATGGTATACAGGTTTAAAATTTCCACTTAATTTACCTTTCTACCCTGTCTCCATAATCTCATCAGTGGATTTTTCCTGTCCAGATTGTCTGATACTGTTTTGTCCATGAATACTTAATTATCATGTCATTCAATCTCCAGAAAAAGTCATAATATGATACATAGTCATATATAAATGTATAGGGTTTTTTTTTTTCGGTACACAGGCCTCTCACTGTTGTGGCCTCTCCTGTTGCAGAGCACAGGCTCCGGATGCGCAGACTCAGCGGCCATGGCTCACGGGCCCAGCCGCTCCGTGGCATGTGGGATCCTCCCGGACTGGGGCACGAACTCGTGTCCCCTGCATCGGCAGGTGGACTCTCAACCACTGCACCACCAGGGAAGCCCTAAATGTATAGTTTTATTAGCTATTACTAATCACTGACTCTCACTAAATGCTAGGACTTCTGAGAGGATCAGTTTTAGGAGTTCTAATGGAATTAACAACTGTCCTAGCTTTAGTTTGGACCTCAGTGGGTGGCTGATCCCATCTGGGGCCTGTTAGTGAATTAGCAGCTATAGCATTACATATTTTTTACTGTTACTGTTCTTTGTAAAATTACTGTTCTTTGGCTCACCCAACTCCATTCCAACCTTTGGGTCATGCATTATTGAAAAAAAGAGGCTGGAAAGTCAAAGCCTACATTTCCCAGTTTCCCTTATATTTGGGATTTCCCCAGATGTCTATGTGTGACATTTTGGAAGTCAGAAATGAGGTGGCTGTGCTTCGGTTGTTGCCTTGGGCAAGTTTGGTTGTGAAGTGTTTGGTTATGAAGCACTTTTTTTTCTGCAGTAAGTACGGCTGTTCCTAACTTCTTGGACCTTGAGAAGTAGCACATAGAACATCCATTTTCCTGGTGTGGATTGTGGCTAGGATGGTGTGTTCCAGCAATGAGCAATTGCATTTTTCCTATTTTCTAAATTTCTGATGGAGAAACAGCAGTTCCCACATAGTTCATTGTTGTACCTGGGAATCATTTCTGGAAGCTAAGACTAGGTCTTGCTCCTTGAACTTCGTGTGTACCCGCTTCTCTGTATTCTGTTTCTGACTAGATAAGCTGGAGTGGTTCTGCATCTTCACTAAAATCTAATTAACTACTAGACGTTAAAAATGCATGGCAATATTTCCCCTGATTTCCAGAAACATACTTCATACTAATTAAAAACCCTATGCTAGAAGGTGGCAAGAAAATGAACTAGGTTACAAGATTGACCTGCTAAATTTGCTCATGGGTTTTATGTTATCTTAAAATTTTAATTGTTTACTTTTTATCAGTGCTATACACATATATACGGTTTAAAAAGCCTTTTTTTTTTTTTTTTTTTTTTTTTGCGGTACGCGGGCCTCTTACTATTGTGGCCTCTCCTGTTGCGGAGCACAGGCTCCGGATGCGCAGGCTCAGCGGCCATGGTCCACGGGCCCAGCCGCTCCGCGGCATGTGGGATCTTCCCGGACCGGGGCACGAACCCACATCCCCTGCATCGGCAGGCGGACTCTCAACCACTGCTCCACCAGGGAAGCCCTAAAAAGCCATTTTTTTAAACTAGGCTTATAACACAAAAACAGTTGTTACCTGTGTCTACCTTTCTGCACCCCAGATTCTTATTCCTCATAGATATTTTAGCAATTTCTTCTATTTACTTATTTCTAAATAGCATGCCTATGTTGTTATTTCTTGAGATTTTGCACTTTTACTTATTATTTTTGACTTCCTTCTATGAAAGATGAAAATTTATCTCTTCTCCATTCTTCCCTCACTAATAAATACCTACACACGTTTCCTTTCTCATCATTTTCTGATACAGATATTGAAGGTTTAATAAAGGCTTTTGTGTCTATATTATTATGACTATGTCAACATTATTTACAGCTGAACAATGTAGTATATAAGGCTCACATTTCCTTTCTCATACATTAAAAAAATTCCTCCCTGAGGTAATAATTATCTTACTTTTCTTTTTGCTTAGTTTTCTATTAATTTACCTTCACTAATTTACCTAAAAGTTCTCTGCCAGAAGCACTGGGAATATAAATTTTCCTCAAGATATTAAAACATATCAGATTACTTTTAAATTTCTTTGTCTCTTTTATTTCCCATCCCTCTCCCCTGAGGCATCCTTTCTTGAGCCCTCATACCTTGTGCTCCAGTCTGGAACAGGCCTGCTGCACAGCTGTGGAATCTATAGCTCTCGTCTATGTTGGATCCTTAGTTTCCTGGATCTCACATTTTCAGTTTTCTTGGTTTACTTCCCCATTTTGGTGGAATACTTTCTCTAATAGCTTTCTGAGATAAACATATTTGGGGGTGACCTCACATTTCTTTGCTCTATACTTTCATTTGAGTGATAATTTAGCTGGGTGTCAAACTCTAATTTCACATTTGGTTAATAGATTTTTACTTAATTCCTTGTATTCAGTGTGATATCCTAGTCCTCAGAGGTACGTAGTGTCCCCCCCCAAAACTAGAGGTCTTCTGATTATGCTCTCAAGAGAGTAAAACTCTAGTCCTCTTTTGGACTCAGAGAGGGGTCGTTTTGTGGATGCTTGGAGTTGGGGGGAAAATAAGGTTTTTATGTAGATTTTCAATCAATTCTTTTTTCAGCCCCACCTATATCCTCTCAGAGAGACCAGGACGCAGTTTCTGAGTCCTTCTGGGGTCCTACAATATGTATTGCTAGATTTTTCTGACCTCCTAATCAATAACTACTTGTCCATTGCTTCAGCTATTAAAATTTTATTGTTGCGATCCTGCCCTCTTTGTTTTTATGGGTTTATGCCCTTTTAATCCCTTCACTCTTATTTTTAGAAATGTTTGGGGAGTGGGAAAGAGGTAAATTCATGCATATAACTTGCCATATTTAACTGGAAGTTCTTTGACCATTGGTTTTAACATCCTCTATTTACAGTAGACCTGGACTGTAAATAATTGACTCCTTCACACTTAAGGATTTTGGCCCTTTTAAGGCCCTTTTAAGGGCCAAAATGGAGAAACATAATAACACAGATGTAAAGACAGACCAGTTTCACAGATTTTAGTTAATCTCAGGAGGATTTTTTAAAAAAAGAGTTGCCTGATCATCCTATAATAAACTGTTCCTCTTAATTTTAATTCGGCTAACTAGTAAAGACTAGCCTATGCCATAATGTGCTTATTCGCCCTCTTCTCTATTTAATATGGGCATTCATAGTTTTTTGGGTTTTTTTTTTGGTACGCGGGCCTCTCACTGCTGTGGCCTCTCCCGTTGCAGAGCACAGGCTCTGGACGCGCAGGCTCAGCGGCCATGGCTCACGGGCCCAGCCGCTCTGCGGCATGTGGGATCTTCCTGGACCAGGGCGCGAACCCGTGTCCCCTGCATCGGCAGGCGGACTCTCAACCACTGCGCCACCAGGGAAGCCAGGGCATTCATAGTTTTTAGATGACTGTTCCGATTTTCTCAGTCTCTCTTGATATTTGTACTTTTAGGTACTTGTTAGTTCACATAGGCATCACAGGACATTTCTATGCTAGAATTAGTAATACTTTTTTTAAACTCTCATCTATGAAACATCTGAACTTGGAAGATGGTTTTCCTCTGGGGCATTACTTCAAAGATGCTGAATGAATCTAAGAAGAAAAATGTAACTCCTCATAATGTAATATCATCAAATGCCAGGAGGAGGGACTTAACCAACATTTTTAATCAAGAGGCCAGCATTTATTTTTTTAAGTGCCTACTTCTTGTGCTTATTGAAGTAACTTGTGATATTTGTAGAAAATTAAATTGAAGACAAGTATAAAGAACAAAGCAAAATTTATCACTAATTCCACAATTCAGAGATATCATCTATTGTTAATCACTATCAATAGTTTTAGGTTTATTTTACTCAGTCTTGTTTCATGTATTAATGTGCATTAAAAAACTTTTTATTATAGAAAATTTCAAACATACATAAAAGTAGAGAGAAGAGTATAATGAATCTCTATGTACCTATTGTTTATCTTCCATAATTTTTAGCATTTTGACTGTCACGTTTCACTTATTCCTCACTCTGAGACTATTCCACATTTGTTTTTGCTACAGTATTTTAAAACAAATCTCAAACAACATATAGTTTTACCATAAATATGCTGGTATACACTTTTAAAATATAAAAGGTTTCCTTTTGTTTTCAACACATCACAATGCTATTATAAGCCTTATTAAAATTAAAACAGCAATTCTTTATTACCGTCTAGTATTAATCCATATTGAAATATTCCTAATTATTTCAAAGATTACTTTTATGATGAAGTTTGTTAATCAGGATCCAAGCAAAGTCCATACATTGCAATTAGTTGATATGTCATTTGTCTTTTTATTCCATAATAATTTCCCCCCCCTCTTAAAAAATGCCATTTGTTTGAGGGAAAACCTGTTATTTGTTTTGTAGACTATTTCACCATCTGAATTTGACTGACTGGTTCCTTGTGATGTCATTTAACATGTTCCTTTTTCCCCATATTTTCTTATAATTGGTAATTGGATCTAGATTCTTGACTGGATTTAGGTCCAATTTTGTTCATTGTTATTAGTTATTTTTTGGCAGGAATATTATTGTATATTTCATGAGGCACATGTCTGACTGTCCCACTGTTAATGATGCTGGGCTTGATCTGTTGTTTTGTTGTGGTGTTAGCCTGACACACCCATTTTTAAAGTTCCCTGAAGGGTTTCAACATCCATTCATTATGACCTCTTTTTTTTTTTTTTATGACCTCTTTTTCTCTTTTCTTTTCTTTGCTTTTTTCTTTCTTTTCCTTTTTCTTTTCTTTTCTTCCTTCCTTCCCTCCCTCATTTCCTCCCTTCTCTTTCTTTCTTTCTTTCTTTGTTTCTTTCTTTTTTCTTTCTTTCTGTTGAAAAATGGGGATATTCTGTTTCTAATGTTCCTTTTGCATTTGCTAGCTAGAATTCTTCTATGAAGAACTTTACTTCATCAATATTTAGCTATTGAAAAATACATCTTGTATAGCAAATGCAGGAAAATGGGAAAAATGCATTTTCCTTTACTAATTCTCAGAATCATGAACTGGTTAACCAACAACCTCCATACATAACTTTTTTTACACTGTTTTGTGAAAATGTTCTCATTTCACGTAAAATTTCCAGGCAATTATTAAATTTAATGGGTATATAATACTTACTGGTAGGAATATATCACAATTTACTTAACCATTTCCTTATTTAGATTGCTGATATATTTTTTGTTACATATAATGCTAAAATGGACAACTTTACATACATTTATGGCCAAATTTCTGATGATGTACTTAGAAGAAATTCTGAAAAGTAGAATTATAAAGTCAATGAGTTTTAAGACCTTTGGTACATATTGACAGGGTCAATACTATTATTTAATAAATAATTCTTTAATTATCTTCAGTTTTGAGAGAGAAAACTTATCTAAAGTTAGTGGCCATTTCCCTTTATTTTTCTTTCTGTAATAGAACTATTGCTAAATATATATCTACTCATAACTTGCATGATAAGATCTGGGGGATTGAGAAAGCAGAGATGGCAAGAGGGTCTTGTGATGAGTAATTTTTTGTAGAAAGAAGTAATACCCTACTTATAGTAATTTGGGGTAGAGTATTCTCTGCTAAGCAAGTACTATGAAATAATAGTCAGGAGTCCTGGCTGCCTCATGGTTTACTGGGATCATCCATCATAACTCTCAAAAGATATGATGTGAGAAAATAAAGTTCTGTGGTGTAAGCCACCAGTCTGTGGTATTTGGTTATGGCAGTCCAAGCAGACTAACACACATAGACACTTGAATATTTTTATTAAAAAAAAAAGCAGTTTGTTTATTTAGTTTGATTCTCTTAGGCAGACTATGTATTGAGATGTAATTTACATACCTTAAAACTCAATCATTTTAAGTGTTGCATTCAATGAGTTTTAGTAAGTGTTTACAGCTTTGAAACCATCACCAAAATCCAGTTTTAGAACAAATACATCATTTATCTATTTTTTAAAAAGGAATATAGTAAATATCAATGATGACCTCAGGTTTGATATAGCTGTTAATGAATATTAATGAATATAAATTTTGGGTCTTAAGAAACCAGAGTATGAGGTAACAGTAATTATGGGGGCACACATATTTATTGATGACTCACAATAATTGCTCACAAACTGACAATTGTACTATGAAAGTTATGCTAGCATCATAAAATGAAGTGGGTCTAGAGTTTTCTATGATTTGAAA
This sequence comes from Tursiops truncatus, assembly GCF_011762595.2. Taxonomy (NCBI): domain Eukaryota; kingdom Metazoa; phylum Chordata; class Mammalia; order Artiodactyla; family Delphinidae; genus Tursiops; species Tursiops truncatus. Next base: position 30,118,425 of record NC_047044.1, on the reverse strand, counting down.
CAGCTTATATGGCATGGCGGTAGCTTTTTCTTAAAAAAAAAAAAAAGCAAAACTCAATGGAAAAATCAATTGTTCCTCAAGCATTTTCCTTCTTTTCCTTCTAGCTGAGATTTCTGCATGAACTTGGGTTGATCTTGGAATTGATATTTTTCAAGAAAATAATTCACTTTGTCAAGATTTTACAAACAGCTAGTACAGAGTTGTACACTGTATACCACTGAAAATGGTAACCATTGAAAATTCTCTATGATTATAATATCTCCTTTGCATTCTAATTTTGTCCATTTGTGTACCTCTTTTATTATAGTCATAAGAAATTAGTCTATATTATTTTTCAAAGAATGTTGAATTTATCATTGATTTATTTTTTCTTATTTCTATGTTCTAATATCTTGAATTTAATGATATTTTTTATTTTTTTACTAAATAATAAATTACAGTAATATATTTGCCTCTATGTGTCATTTTGAGAAGCATTTTATAAGTCTGGATATGATCTTTTCATTATTTACTGTCTATTTTTTAAATCATGGGTTATTTCTTGGTCTAATCTTTTTTTATTTTTAAATAAGAGAGCTTTAAAACTTAATCTAAATGGTGATAGTTTAGAAAAAGTAGATTTTATAAAATACATGACGTAGTAAATAAAATCAAAGAAATCCTGAGCCAGATTTTCTGGATTCTCTCACAAATTTTGTCTATGTAGCTTTGTTATGTATTATAAAAAGTTCTGATAAAGCAGAGAATGACTAAGCAAACAAAGAACATTCTGCATAAATACTGTTAACACTTAGGGGTACATATGTTAAGATATTTTCCTATGTACTCACATACACATTTTTAAATGAAGGTATGAAATCATATATGTATAATATTTTATGTACATATTTATACTTGAATAAATATAGATCTATATATTCTTTTAAAGTATTTAATACATGAATATATTATAATTTATTTAACTACATCTTTCTTGATGAATATTTAGGTTGACTTAGGTATTTTGGTTTTATAAACAATAATACTAGATCTTTGGATATATATTTGTAACTTGTACAATATTTTTAGGATAAACACATGGATAATTGGATGCCAGTACAGTTTCTATTAATAATTATTTTTGATATTTGCTTTTACTTTTATGCAGTAGTGATTATAATAATTATCTCAATAATTCCATTTTTAATTGGTTTTGATGCTCATTGCTATCCCTCACCCTCTGTTTCTTTAATGTGGTTTCTCTATTTTCTTATTTTCCTCAGTATTACCTCAGTCCTTGGCTGATACAAGCTTTGGTTCTTAAAACTTTAGAAATACCACACTGTTGTCTTAAGATACTTAATATTGCAGAGAACTCTGAAGCCAGAATTCTTTTATTCCACATAAAACTGATTTTTTTCAAAATGAATACTTATAGGGATTTATTCATCTTTTAATAAAAATTTGCTACAATGTGTTTTTTTATGGCTCTCTTTTCATTATTTTTATAGAACAAAGCAAATCCTTTAATTTGAAGACTTACGTCTTCATTTCAGTCAGTAAAGTTTTCTTCTATTATGTTTTCAATTTTAATTTTGCTATTTTGGTTCAGGGTTCTTCAATAATACTAATTTATCTATTTATTAAATCTCTATTCTCTGGACTTTATTATCTTCACTTTTGTAAATTTTTCTTTTCATGTTTGGAGAAGACTTCTAAATTTTGACCTTAGTCACTAATTCAATATTTTTTTGTCTCAGTTTTGCTAATGATTAAGTTTTACTACAGCCTTCTATTTTAATTCAGCTTTTTCATTTCTAATATCATTTAAATATTACCTGATTCCAATTGTGTTTTTACATTTTTTATTATGTCACCCTTTTTGAATTCTATTCCTAATTCAAATGTTTCTTATCTTCTGTTGTCTTACTGAAAACATTGAAAAGTTTTCTCTTTCTTTTATTGTGGTAAGAATTTCCCTTGTGGGCTTCCCTGGTGGCGCAGTGGTTAAGAATCTGCCTGCCAATGCAGGGGACACAGGTTCAAGCACTGGCCCGGGAAGATCCCACATGCCGCAGAGCAACTAAGCCCATGTGCCACAACTACTGAGCCTGCGCTCTAGAGCCCACGAGCCACAACTACTGAGCCCACGCACCACAGCTACTGAAGCCTGCGTGCCTAGAGCCTGTGCTCCGCAACAAGAGAAGTCACGACAATAAGGAGCCTGCGCACCACAACGAAGAGTAGCCCCCACTCACAACTAGAGAAGGCCCGAGCACAGTAAGGAAGACCCAACACAGCCAAAAATAAAAACAAACAAATAAATTAATTAATTAAAAAAAAAAGAATTTCCCTTGTGCCAAAGAATCTGTAATAAGCCACTTCCAGTTGGGGAGCAGATTAATGTTCACAAGTCCTAGGCTATTCAAATGCTGCAGGTTGGCTGGATTGATATGGATTCTATGCCACTCAAAGTATCTGCTGATACTTTGAACCAAGGGAGTAAAAGTAAAACTAGAGTCCCCATGGTTAACTAACAGATTGTCCTTATTTTCATTTTTGCTCATAGTACCTTACTTGTTGAATCTATGATTCCAAGAGTGCAGTATATCTATTGTCACCACCACCTCTTCATCCTCTTCCTACACACACACACACACACACACACACTCACACACACACTCCACACTTGCTTTTTGTGTTTTGGGAGTCTCATTTTCCAAAGAAAGGAAGGTAGTAATGAGGGCCAAATTGGGGTATAGTATGCTCTCTCCCTCCAAAGGTTACTTTTGTCCTGGAAGGGTTCCCTTGCTTGGTGTTCTGGCTAGTACTGATCTTGCATCTTTGATTCGGCATGATATACAGTGAAAGATAAATGAAAGCTCTTTCTATATTCTTTCATGTTGTCAATTTTCTCTATTTAAAGTGACTGTTATTATAATTTACAATTCACCTCCCTAGTTCCTGCAGTTAATGGAATTTTCTGTTTCTGGTGGTAGGATGATTGTCAGTTTTAGTTTTTGTTGTCATCAATTTTTGTCTTTCTTTTGCCTTCATAGGTATTTTTGCAAGCTGTTGGGATCATCTGCAGCCTGGACTGCTAATCAAGTGCCAATTTTTGAAATATATTCTTGAATTACAATTTTAAACATTGGTATATAGGTCACATCCTGGCATCTTAGTCATTTATCTGAATATCACCCTGATAAACTGAATTCCTGTCTTAGCAGACAGGAAGACCAGTATCCTCCTGTATTCTGGTGGCATAGTTTTATTCTTATTTAGGACTAAGAATAAGAAATAACTGAAATTAGTGGCTAATTACTGTGCAATTTAATATCAACTGTGACAAAATTGAATCAAGTTTTTTCAACAGCTATTCTTCAGGATTTAGATTGACCAGACTAATTAACTATTCAACAGGTCACTTCTTATAGTTATCACATTACAGTTATCAGTTCTTATAGTATATTTGTAACTAATTCATCTTTACTGGGCAAAAAGGATTTAATGTCACTCAAAATTGTATTTGGCTGGAAACAAGGTACTTAATGTTTAGATCAGCTATGTACTTATACCTACCTTGAAATTCTAGTTCTGTATTATCTATACTGTGATATATGATGAGCGGTTGGCCTTAGTCAAGTATTCATGGAGATATTTACCATGACGAAATGCTGCTTCTGTAGAAAATTTTAGCTCTATAGAGTTCCAGTAGGAAATGCAATAATTGGCACTGTCCCCAAGTGAGACTACAAACTGTTCTTCTTTTGGCAGACTCCTTCTCTGAATTTGTATGGGACAGTTGAGCACATGTAGAAGGAATTTGCTTTATGGGAGAGTATCAGTTATTTATTGCTGCATAACAAACTACCCCAACAGTTAGTAGCTTTAAACAACAATGATTTATTGAGCTCATAATTCTATAGGCTAGCAGTCTGGGCTAGGCTCAGCTAGGCAGTTATTTTGATCTCTGTGGCAATTGCTCATTTGTCTGCAGTCAGCTGCTGGCAGGTCAATTGAGAGTTGGCTGGCCTAAGATGACTTAACTCACAGGTCCAGCTGATGGTTCACTGTCAGGTTGGGCAATGGAGGACACCTGGGTCCATTGTCTCTTGCATCCAGTAGGCTAGACCAGGCTTATTCACATGGAAATACAGAGAGTTCCAGGTGAGAGGAAGAAAGCATGCGAGCTCTCCTGAGACCTAGACTAGGACCTGACGGAATGTTGCTTCTGCAGCATTCTACTGGCCAAAGCAACAGACAGTGTAGAGAAACCAACTATACCTCTTAAAGAGAGCATCTGCTAATTCACATGGCAAAGGGATAGGGATACAGAGAGGAGTGGATATTGTGACTATTTTTGCAAGCTATCAGAGAATTATATCTAATATGGAGTGGCTTGATAAATCAGTAAGTGTATTAGTTTCCTAAGGCTGCTATATTACCACAACTCAGTTACTTCAAAACGACACACATTTACTCTTGTACAGTTCTGGAAGCCAGATATCTGAAATCAGTTTCACTGGCTGAATCAATGTGTCAGCATTCACCTAAAATTATATAAGACAATGTCAGCTTTGTCATGTGCAAATTTGGCACTAACAGAATATGGGTCTTCTTTCAATTTAAGACATGGAACACTTATAGTCCACACATTCAACATTCACCCATTCATTCCATTCATTTATGAGCACCCAAAGAGCCAGGCATTATTATGCTAATCTAGATTCTAGAGATACAGCAGTGAACTAGAGTTTACATTTTTTTCTTTTAAAATCTTTTCTTGGGGCTTCCCTGGTGGCGCAGTGCTTGAGAGTCCGCCTGCCGATGCAGGGGACATGGGCTCGTGTCCCAGTCCGGAAAGATCCCACATGCCGCGGAGCGGCTGGGCCCGTGAGCCGTGGCCGCTGAGCATGCGCATCTGGAGCCTGTGCGCCACAACGGGAGAGGCCATCTTTTCTTTTCTTTTTTTTTAATTTATTTATTTATTTTTGGCTGCTTGGGTCTTCGTTGCTGCACGCAGGCTTTCTCTAGTTGCGGCGAGTGGAGGCTACTCTTTATTGTGGTGCACAGGCTTCTCACTGGGGTGGCTTCTCTTGTTGTGGAGCACTGATTCTAGGCACATGGGCTTCAGTAGTTGTGGCACGTAGGCTCAGTAGTTGTGGTTCGTGGGCTCTAGAGTGCAGGATCAGTAGTTGTGGTGCATGGCCTTAGTTGTTACACGGCATGTGGAATCTTCCCGGACCAGGGCTTGAACCCGTGTCCCCTGCAATGGCAGGTGGATTCTTAACCTCTGGGCCACAAGGGAAGCCCTAGAGTTTACATTTTAAGTTGTACTGTCCAAGATGGTAGCCAACAGCCACATGAAGCTATTGAACATTTGAATGTGGCTATTGGGTACCTGAAATGTGGCTCATTTGAATTTCAGTGTGTTGCCAGTGTAAAATAAACCCTGGATTTTGAATACTTAGCATGAAAAAAGGAATGTTAAATATCTCATTAAATTTTTTAATTGGTTTCTATTAAAAGGGTAATATTTGAGGTATATTGAGTTAAATAAAACATACTACTAAAATTAATTTTTAAAATTAAAATTTCTTTTTACATTTTTTTAGTGAGGCAACTAGACAGTTTAAAATTACAAGTGTGAACTAATAAGAAACTGCTGTATAAAAATATAAATAAAATAAAATTCAAAAAAAATTACAAGTGTGGCTTGCATTTATGATTCACATTATATTTCTATTAGCACAATTCTAGAGGCTGGGAGACGAGAATAAATGAAATAACAGTAAACAGATTGAAAATGAAATCTAGTGATGCATGAGAGAGTATCTAAGTAGGCTTCTCTAGATTGGGTGGCCAAGGAGGAACTTGTTTGACTCTTCTGCTGAGACCTGAATTATATGAAAACACCAGTCACATAAAGGTTTTTGGGAAACATTCTCTAGGTAGAGGTAATAAAAAAAATATTTTCTAGGTAGAGGGTTTTTTTTCAAGTGTAGAACCCTAATGTGGGGAACAAGTTTGGCTGGTTAGAGGCATTTTATTTCTTTATGAAAATTCAGTGAGCAAGAAGAATAGTAGAGTAGGATAACACTGAAAGGTAGGAGTGGCCCAACTCATTATAAAGTCAATAGAAAGCTCAAACCCCAACATTTTGTTATTCAACTGCTTTTAAAATTCTGAATGAGATCATGAATATTTGAGAGAGAAGAAATGTAAGGGGAGTGTTACCAATGTAGCTGTGTGAACTGGGCAAGTTATTCACTTCTTTGCCTCAGTTTTCTCATCTGTAAAATGGGAATGGTAATAATTGTACTAACCACATAAAGTTTTTGTGAAGAATAAATGAGACAGTGCATGTACACACATTCTAAGTGATACATGCTGGCTGTGACCAGATTTGATTCCATATCAAGTTAGAGCATCAGAGAGACGGGTATATATTATTTGAATTACTTATAGAAATGCCTTCATAGGAATATAATGAAATATGCTCTCAGTTTCATCGATGGTAGCTCTATGTATAATATTTCTGCCTTTTCTATTAAACCATCTTTGCCTAATAGTCTATTAAACATTCCTTGTATAAGAGTCCATGTAAAAAATTTCTTCTGAGAATTTAGTACAAAGAAAATGTGTCTCCTGATGAATTAGTATATATCATTTTATTAGACATTAAGAAGTAAAAAAGAGGTTAAGAAAGTAAAAAAGAAAAAAAATCCTCATTATTTTCTCCCTTTCATATTGTATTGGCTGACAAGATTCTCATATTTATTTCTACTTGGTTTTGGGTTAGTGTAGGTTTATGAGATTTATGATATAATTACTTTCCATAGGCCAAATATATTGCTATAGACCTTCTTTCATTACTCTAATAGCTTATGACATGTGCATTTTATTACATACTACTTTAAATCATTCTAAAATAATTTAAGTCTAAATTTAATAAAATATATAAAACATTGTTTCTATGAGAAAATGCATTCCAAGTTTCACAGAACCAAGTTATAAAAGAATGTTTGGAACATAGCCCATTTACAAGTTCAGGAGTTCCTCATATATTTGGGGGGTATTCTAAAATATCTTATTAGATGTTTTCTCTAGAAGATGTAGTTCCTAAAAAAAGAAGCAGAATTTAAGATCCTGTTTTTTGGATGATACATGGTAAGCTTCAAAACAAAGAAGCTATGTGAATTTATCTTTGTATAAAAAATATTATTTGTTGAAGATAAACAAAAGCCACATAACAGTTTTTAAAATCTAAGGACATCTTTCCCAGAATTCATTCATTCATTCATTCATTCAATAGGTGCCTGTCAAAGGGCTATTTTGTACTAGGGTTGTAAATACAGAGATTAATGTGTCTGTGAGATGCCAGATAATGAAGGGCCTTGTATGGCAGACATGTTATAGAGTTAAAATTTCATCCTGGAGGCAATGGGGAGCCATTGAAGCATTTTAGGCACAAAAATGACATGAATCAGATTTGGTTTTTAGAATGGCCTTTGACAGCTGTTTTAGAGATGAATTAAGTGCTGATGGGGAAATAGGGGCAGGTGATTAGGTGGATCATACACAGGTGGACCAAATAAGGAGATTTTTCATAACAACCAGGAGAAATATTTTGAGAGTGGCAGTGAGCATGGGAAAAAAATGGGCCAAACAGAAGAAACATTTAGAAAGCAGAATTGAAAGGATTTGGCAGAATTGTCTGGAATGACTAAAGTTTCCAACTTCGGCAACAGAACAGATAATACTGGTATTCATGGCGACAGGGAGTCAATGATGTGAACCTTGGTGGGATTTAATACAATGCAATTGATTTGGGACATGTTGAAATTGCAGGACTGCTGAAGCATTTGTGGGTTTATTGATGGAGACAAAGATTTGGGAGACATTAAATCATTGATAGTCAATGAAGGCACAGGAGTAGATAAGATTTCTTAAAAGAGTGTGTAGATAGAAAAGCTTGTTGACAGTGGAACCGTGGGGAATAACAGCATTTAAGAGGGAGTTGTTCTAAGTGAGAATGAGTAAATGGGGAAATCCAGGAATGTGGCCTTCCAAGGAGAGAGTTTTAAGGAAGGAGTTTATAATGTCAAATGCCAGAGAGAGGTCAAGTAAGATAAGGAATAAAAAGAATACTTTTGAAATTAGTATATGGTATTGGAAACTGGCAGGAACAAGTTTAGCAGAATAGAGGGCATGAAAACCGAGTCACAGTATGAAAAATGAATGAGGAATGAAGAATTGGAGACAACGAGTATAGACTTTAGGTTCTGAAAGGAAGGAAAGAGAGCAGTAGTTACAGGGGGATACAGGGAGGAGCCAGGATTGTTTTAATATTGGGACTGATGACTGTAATTTTATGTTGAGTAAACATACAAGTGAAGAGGGGGTATTTGATGGCAAAAAGTCCCCGATGTGGGAGGAGGAATGGGATTCAGAGTGCAGGTGGAGGAACGGTACTTTTCCACTTTAATTCCATTGAAACTTTATACAGCTCCACAACAATAGAGTAACTTATATGTGTCCTTCATCAATTAGTAATCTTCATTTATAACAAATGGGAACTTCAAGAAATGATTAATTTTCATCACACTCTCAAAAAGAATAATACCTACAGTCACAGCCCTCATAAACTCTCCAGAGTTCTGTTTTTCCTCTACTCATTCTTCAGATTTTATGTCTCATTAGGACTTGTTCTCCATTAATTCAACCAAAATTACGCTTGGTGTCAGGGATATGATGATGAATTAATGCAGTGCTGGCTTTTGAGACCCTCCAGATGCACACAGGCCCCAGCTAGGAGTTACTCTCAAGGTGCTTGTGATTGCTGCTGGCAATAGTAACATGATGGTGATATACTGATGATAATGATATGGTCCTTGGTCCATTTGTCCATTTAGTATGATTGTGACAAAATAAAGTGTCCACTTCTACTTTGCACATGCTGTTAGTAGAAGTTCCACAAAATAGTCCTATCGAATTCCTCTTAGGAAAAGAAAATGAAATAGTTCTAATAAAGCACAAATCAAATCTTCACACAAAAATGCTTTCAAGGGCATCAGTTTCTTTTGTTTTTTTTCACTATAATTGGATATCTTGAGGGTAAGGATGTTGTCTAAGACTTTCCTTTCAAGATGTGCTACACTGGGAAATGCAGTGTTTAGGATTCATGGTGCCTGGGGTCAACTAGTAATCAGCTGTGCAATTTACTAGCTGAGAGACCTTGAGTACATCATTTAATGGCATCTAGAAAATGAAGACCTGTCCTGCCTACCTCTTTATCTATCTATCTATCTATCTATCTATCTATCTATCTATCTATCTCTTATCCATCTAACAATCCAATAAATGTGAAGATTCATTGTAACTTAAAAGGGCTGTGCAGATAGTTTGGGAGGATTCATGCCTAAAATTTTTCATTTAGGAACGATAATAACTTCCCAGTTTTGCCTAAACAAATTTGAGTTGGGTTTCTATCCTTTGTAACAGAAAGAATCCTGAATCAAGCAGTTGTTTCCTTCAGAATTCAGACACCTGCATCATCGGACAGTTCATCTGAACCATTGTGCAAGGGCCACAATGAAACCAACACAAAGAGAACACCTTCTGGGAGCAAGGAGCAAGCACAGAGCCAGGTGCTTCCCCCAGGACTGTCTCTCCAAGTGCAAGGGTGGCAGTGTGTACCACACGTGATACTGGCTGTGGAAGCTGAGAAAAAAATTGTAACCATACCCTGCATGCATATGCTCAAACTGAATCTCTGATCGGGGAAGGACCAGATCTTCTGCCCCCTGCAGTAACACGGATGTGTTCTTGTTATGGGTAGAAAGAAATGCTCCTCACATTTATGAGGTTCAAGATTATTAGTTGAGGAAATAAATATGTGTATTAACTTGTAAAGTCAGGAATTTTGGTTGGTTTGGTGGAGCAGAATAGAAGTCAGACAGAAATGCAATCAGGTTTCGTTGTAGTAAATTAGCAGTTACAATCTTGTCCATGGTCAGTTGAGAAGGAACCATCCACGAGGGATGGCTCTCTTAAGAAACTGAATACCTTTGCTACTCAAGCCACTCTTTCAGCGGGCATTAATGATTGACAGTACATGTAGAATGATCTGAGTTATACATCCTTCTGTAATTAAAGTTTTCTTTTGCCCTCTCTTGGCTTCTGTGACTTGATACGTATTGCTCAACCTTACCTTGCCTGCATTTTTGGGTCCAGGAATTGGGAATAATATCAACAGCTTCTGTATTTTGAAAGAGCCTAGATCCTAGATATTAAGTCATCGGGCATTAACTTTTGTTAAGCACCTGGCAAAACATACCCACATAGATGCTTAACGAACAACAGCATTTGCCCTGAGCTTCTTGATCCCACAGGAAGGCTTTTGTGTTCATATACACCAAGTAATATGTACTTTAATTGGCCTACCCTTACCTATGTTGCTTCCTACTTTGGAAGCTTCATCTCTTTCCATATCACTTAAATAAGAAAATATAAATATTTACAAAGAAAATATAATTTCCCCTCAAAAAACGGTTCCTGTGGAATTAGACGATGATTATGCATCAATACGTTAGGACTTGCTGCCTGTCTTTCTTCAGACATGCCTGTTTTTTAATGCCTTGCCTAGTTTCATGGTTCATATAAATATTTACCAAGCAGCTACAGCTCTTAGATGGCTGTGTGCTTTTATCCTTCTGTCAAAGTCAGGTTCACCTCGGCATGTATTGTCTTATGTTCAACAGAGAGTGGGGCTGTTTTGATCATCTTATCTCTGTGAGCACGTACAGCTCACAGAGGGGTGGTTAAGAGTGAAGACTCTGGAATCCTACAGAGCAGGATCCAGACACCAGCTCTGCTTTATTCTGACTTTGAACCTGGGCAAGTCGCTTCAACCCTTTTAGCCTCAATTTCTTCATCTGTAAAACACTTGAACCTCTTCACTGTTGTAGGATTAAAGAAATTAATATAGGCAAATAGTTTAGCAGAGTGCCTTCTACAGAGTGATCACAGATAACTACTGCTGGTTATCATTTGTGCTTCAGGGATACAAAATGTTATGGCTTTTCCGGAATATAGCGGGATTTTGTCTCAAAGTTAAATCAGTGGTTCTCAACTGGGGGACAATTTTGCCCCCCCAAACCCTATCCCCACCCGGGGACATTTGGCAATGTCTGCGGACGGTTTTGGTCGTCTCACCTCCTCGGGGTGTCACGGGGAGGCTGCTACTGGCAACCGTGGGTAGACTAGAGGGATGTTTGGTTTCTAAACATTCTACAGTGCACAGGCAGACCCCGCCCCTCACCCTCCACCTTTCAGCAAGGAATCATCTGGTTCAAAATGTCAACAGTGCTGAGGTTGAGAAGCCCTGAAGTAAACGGAAAGGAATCCTTCCATAGGTGAGTCATGAATAAATCCTAATCTTGAAACCAGTCTATCAACAAGTGTTTGTTGCTCTTCTGCTCCAGGTATAATATCATCGCCTTCCAGCAGAGGAGCTTTTTACAGTTTATGTAACATCTTCACATATATTAATCTACTAATTCTGACAAAAATCCTAAAAAAACCCCAAGCAGGACTGGCATTAACCACTCCCGCCCTTACTTATTTATTTATTTTTCTCTTGCAGAGGAGGAGTTAGGCTGAGAGGTTGACTTTCTCGCCAAAACACAGATGGTAATTAAACCCAGAGTTTCAAATACAGTGCTTCTGCCACTCTCACATGCCCAGCATTGCATTTCTGTGGGGAAAGCAGGAGACATTTTAGACATGGGTCCTCCCCTAAGATTCTTACTCAATCCTTAAGAGATTGATACCCGTGAACACTTACTTATTTATACCTATTGGGCTATAATAAATGCACGTTCCCACCCCTATCCCCACCCCTTCAGTGTTAGAGAACACTGCAAAGCAGCTAACCTGAAAGCAGAGTGTTTTCTTCCTCCCGAATCTTAGAGGGCTCTTTTGCAACATAAATGTAGTTACTTGTCTGCAAAATCAGGGTGCTACCCTTCTTTACAATCTGTACTTTTATAGCATATGCCATCATGTTCCTTTTTCCCCAGCAGTCCTCCTACATAGCCCAGATGGTGCCTGGCCTGCTCCTGCAAACTTCTGATTGCCTCTGTTTCTTTTTCATGCTCATCCTTTTCTGAGTGTGAGAAGCTGAGGTTTACCCATATGCATCCAACTTGATGCCCAGATGTTAGAATATTCCAAAATGCAACCAGTTTTGACATGTTAACTTTGTTCTTCTCAGCTCAGTGGCTATCAGCATGTCAGCACCTGCAGATTATTTCATGAAGTTTTGGAAAGCACTGATTTTTAATTCAGATTTTATGAAAGTTATAGGGATTTATTTTTGAAAAATGAGATAGGTAATGCCTAGTCCCTGCATAGCCGCCTGATATCTCTAAAGAACAATGTACCTTCTTCTTTGCACACGTTGGATTTATGCTGTCTAATTAGCTTCAGATTATTTTGACAAATGAGTAAAATTGGTTCTAGCCAACACTCAGCCACAGAGAAGTTTTAATACCTAAGCTATTAAAAAAAGGAGCTCAAACACCAGGTAATAATCCTTACCGCAGAGGGAATAAACAATTCATGATTAATTTAGTGCATATTTATTACCAAAAGTTATCAAAAGATGCTGAGAAAACTTTTTATGAGAAGTTCTTTGATGATGATAATAAAATTTGCCCTTGCATTTCTTATTCAAATATGTGTAGCCATTATCAACCGAACATTAGCAAATATTATATCAGTATACGACACTTCAACAGATAATATAAAGTTCAGAACTACCTGTACTGAAACAGGGAGGTTTTTGTTTGTTTGTTCCTATGCTTATTTTACTTTGGAAAATATACCTTAATGAAAATCATCGGAAGTTCAGTGGTGCTTCAGACATATCCAAGATAAGGGACTTGGAAAGATATAGACCCCCAAGCTGGCTTTCTTCCCGCCTAAGGACATGCAGGGAAGTAAAGTGTAAACACAATCCTTCTTGATTTATTTTTACTTGGGTGGCTTTGGAGGTTACTCAAAACTTATGTGTTCCATAAAAGACAGAACTGAAAGTGTACCAGATGCAACTCAAGTGGAAACTACTGACTAGAAATATTTTCCAGACTCCGCCCCTGACCCTCGTGCTGGGCTGTTAAGTCACTCTTAGAGCTGATTACATAAAGACATGCTAAGTTATGCCAATGCTGGAAGAATGCACATGATACTTTTCTCTGAGCAGTACTTCCTTATGTCATCCCCCTGCTCAGAGCCCTTCCATAGCTTCCCATCGCTTTAAAGCCTTTAAGCCCTAACATGTCATACAGAGATATTTCTAGATCTAGTCTCTGAGTAGCTCTCCAGTCTCAGTTGACACCACCAAAACAGGCAGGTGTGTGCAGGAAACTGCTAGCAGTTGCTTTATCAAATATTTGTGAAGTGCCTACTCAGTCCCAGGCATGGGGTTCGGCATAGCTTGCCATCGTTAGAACATGAAGAAGGAAGCAGAGGACGGAGGCAACAGCAGTGGGCATGGCTCCAGAGGCCAGTTCTAGGGGCCTTGCGTGTCAGGCTAAGGATCTTGAACTTAATTTTATTGGTGATAGGCAGTCCCTAAAACATTTTAAAGTAATTTTATAGAGTGAATTGCTTTGCAAGGATGTAGCATTAGAGTTTAAAAAAAAAATGACATGTCAACATAAAGACATCTTCCTTTATGACCTCTTTTTGGGCATCAATTAATTTACTGAACCAATGTTTATTGAGAATTTACCAAAGGTCATAATACGGTATAGAACTAGACATTTCTATTCCTTTCCCATGGAGGTCAAATAAATAGGCAAATGACAAATTATGGTATGTGTTAAGAAAGACACAAACAAGATGCTCAAATAGGAACTAACAAGGAGGGTTTCCACTTGTGATAAATTACTGGGAAAGTCCTGACTGGGGAGATGACATTTAAGCCGAGTCCTGAGAGATAAGCAAGCAACCATTCAAGGAGAGGAAAGATGAGCATTCCAGGAAGAGGAAACAGCTAAGGGAGGGTTAGATATGGTTGCAGAGCTGAGAGATCAGTGTGGCTGGATTCTATAAGGTGAGGAGGAGTAAAGCATGAAATGAAATTGCAAAGACAAAAGCCAAAACATGCAGGGAGTTGCAAACTCTGCTAAAAGTTTGCATATTGTTCTCATTTTCTCCTTTGGGACAGGATGCAGTGTCTTTTAAACATGGTTACATAGGCAATTTTACATGAATTATCATATATATATATATTTATATTTCCATGAGTACTAAATCTTAAAAACGTTTAAAATAGACTGAGAATGATTGTAATTATTTTTTCTGTGAAAAAGAGTCTAAAATGTTTATAATTTTTAAATGATCTATTTTATCTTTTGGCTCATTGGATAAAAAAGGATAAATAACCACCATTTTAATTGGTCTTCTAGGAAAAACCTATTAACATCTTAATCTTCCAGCTAATCATTTGTTGCTGAGACTATAAAAGGGGATTTTGCCTTCCAGAAGAGAATTTCTGAGAGAATTTCTCAGAAAGAAATGTATACATGTTACAGAAATGTAACCTTCAGATCAGAAAGATCTGAATGTTACATCTTTCTCCTGTAAACTACCAATCAATTTCACTCTCTAGCGTATGTCATACTTGACAGAGAAGACAATTCAGTGGAGCGGATTCCTAAGTCAGGGCGGCTGATATCATTTACAACCCAGCCTCTTAGATAAGGTTTCATTCCCTTTGGTGCAGGAAGATGTTATGTCTAATGATGCTGCCTGGACCATTGTGATTTTGACCATGGCAGGGTTCTGAATACAAGTCGTGGGTAGACTGTAGATTTCAAAGGGACTTGAGAAATATCTGTACAAGTCTTATTTCCTTAAATGTCACCCCTCCCCACAGACACATTAAAAATTATGTGTTGCCTTTTCTATTAACTGGATAACACATACAATGTAATGATTCTAATATTAAATAGTAACTGGAGCAAATCCTAAGGTTGTTTGAAAGCTAAAAGGCCACTTAGACAAATTAAAAACTCATTAACCTATGTCTGGCATGTATTTGATATAGAGTGAAGAAAAAAAGACTAATGATTCCAGCTTATCATCTAAGAGCTGAGTAAAAATTACCTGCCATCGGATATAAAGCTGTGTTAGTGTCCAGTTAAATTTATAACCAGGCTATTAAGTCATATGAAAAATGATAACATGTTTGATGCTCTTTTATTCCAAACTTTGTCCCAGGATTCTTTTATTTCTCTTTGTTTCAAAAATGTTCTATCTTACACTGAGAGATCTTTATTCCATTGTTATTTCTCTATTAATGAAATTACAATTTAACAATATAGTCAAATTATAATAAAGAGTTGAGTTATTATAAGCTGTCCTGTATGTGAGTTACATAATATGCTGAGTAGATCCCTACAAAGCCATACTTATCTAATTATAATGAGACCAACTCCTTGAAGAACACATGTTTGTGTCTCATATAACTAATTAATGAAGACTGAAATAATTGATGGTGAATGTAACAGAAGCATACCAGTAGATACTGAAGTTTATCTCCTTTTTCACCATGGTTCTTTATTGGTAGTGCTAATATTAATTAATTTGACAAAACTATAGCTTTGCTTACTTTCTATCCAAGTGGTGTAACATTCCTATAGGACACAATATATAATTAAAAATTTAAAAATAAATTTTGAATGGTGGGTTACTGTAGAAAATTAAAATTAACATCAAATTGTCAGTTTTGAATCAGTTTCCTAAATTTCCAGATCACAGTGGTCTGTTTTCATTGGTAAGTAAGTGGTCTAAGATTCCACGCTCAGTTTATTCATTTTTAAATGACTGGCGCTTTCACTTTCATTAAACATGGCACATAAAGACTGCACTGATTGATCCTTCCAGAAGGGAAACAACCTTCATCTCCATGTTTGAAATCTAAATAAATTCTAAAACCTCCCTCCTGCAGCAACACAATAGCATCAGTTGGTTAGCCAGGCCTATGGGTATCTTTGTAAATACAATGTTAGATGAATGAATTTTTAATAAAGTTAAGTGTAGGAGATAAAGATAAAAATAAGAAAAAATTATAAAGAATGATATGTTTCATGAGTTATGGACCCACCTATGGTAAATAATAAAGCTGAGTTAGCTGAGAGGCAAAATAGGATGCAGACCTCCATAGCTATATGGAAATTTTATAAGAATGACATTACAGTTTATGTTTTGAAAAGCAGTGAGAGATAAATGATGACCAATACCAGTACCCAGATCCCACATGAAACCGTACACAGGTCAAGGGTTTTTGAATGAAATGAGCCTTTTTCTCTCTACATTTTAAATCTTTCCTTTCCCATTCAGTATTGGGATTCCTTTCCAAATGCTTAGCTAATTGAGGTCAAAAACTTTTAGGCAAAGGTACAATTCTGTTACTGGAAAAATCTAAGAACCTGTCCTCAAATAGTTACATATATGTCAAGGTTTTATCTCTTTAAATTATTGTGTTAGAGTTTTCCAAATTTGCCAAATCCTTAGAAAAAATCTTATTGGATTTATGCAGATATTTTCCCGAAAAAAGATAGTCCACTGTCCTTTTGTAGTGTAGTGTGTTGTTGGAAGTAATAGGAATTTACCTTTTTCTCATTTTGAGCTACTGTGTATTTTTCCTTCTGAGGAAAATGGAACAGGCTATAGATATCAATCTTCTTGGTGTTTTCTTGTCTCTTTTTTGATGGGTGAAGGGAGAGCTATGTGAGTTTCTGTATATGTCTTTGGCTTACAGTACAAAGATAATGGATCACCTTTTCTGAGGGCCTGACTTCCACTTTTCGAAAGTGGCTGCAAAAAGGAGTCAAGGAAGTTTTACATCAGTTATTCATTAAGATACATATGGCTGCATCAATACCTGCTTCACTGAAAGGGAGACCTTAATTCATCTCTTAAACTCTTATCAGAATGGCTGTGGCACTGGAGAAGACGATTATTGCCAAATACTCAATGTTTAAACAGAAATACTTTCACAATAACATCAAGCAGAAATGAAAAACTTGAATGGTGTATAGTTCTTAAAGGGAAACTAGTTTGTAAGCAATGCAAATTTTTAACTTAAATTTTCAGATTTTAATAAAAAAATTTAATAGGAAAATTTCAAAGTCACAAGGCATTGCAATTTTTTTTCTCTTATGGACAGGTTAAAAAAATGCAACACCGAAAACCTGACCTATTTACTTTACAATCTGAGAATTAGATAACAAGCTTCATGAACTTTTGATTCTCTGTTCTCAAATAAACTCCAATTTAATTACAAGTGTAATTACAATATTCACACATTCATGCTGAGTATGAATTATATAAGATTTCAAGAACTAAGTAAATGAACACAAGTACTGTGTACAATGTCGTGGTAGGTAAACTGCCTGTTAATTTTTTTTTTTTTCCAGATCCGTTTACATAGGGTAACTATAGCTTTGTTTTATCTACCTTTAAACTCAATTCACCCAACAGTAAAGGATCTGAACTGGTAACACAGTCTAGACAGCAGATAAGATCATGCCACGTGGTACAAATGGAGGCTTCCATTCTCTTTTTTTAAAGAAACCTCTTAGGACAGGCACTTGACTAAAAGACATTTTTGCACACCACAAACCTAAGGCACAGTTTGTGACCCACGGTGACAAAATCAAATTATTTCAGGCTGAGAAACATTTTCTCCTATAGGATAAAGACAATTTTATTTGTGGACAAAATGCCCTGTGGAGGGGATCTTATAATCACATCACCCATTATCACAATCATCAAATGCATGCAACATCTAAGTCCAATTAGTGGAAGATGGGACCATATGGACGTCTGTTACAATGTCGTGGTAAGAAGATAATGCTTTGTGTCTTCAGTTCAAGTGCTTTAGAAGCATTAAGCTTCTCAGTACCTTTGTGAACTAGGTAAGCAATTTTCTATGCTCTCCTTTCCCTTTGTGCCTCAATATATCCAAGGTAAGGCTGCAGCTGCTGATTATCTTTGAATGTGTAATGTTAACTACGAATTTAAAATGTCTACTTAAGTTTCCTCAGGAGGGACCATGGCTAATTCTACGTTTTACATGATGTCTTAATCAGGAAAAGAACCACATCTCTTCATTGTATCACTTTCACTGTGTTTGTTAAAATGGCCTCATTGACGAAGCAAATGCTCAGGCAAAGACAGCTTTTAGCAAAAACATCCATGAGGATGGTTTCCGTGTGCTCTCTGCTGAACGTGGGGGAGGTGAAGCACTTTGAACACAATAGGTCAACTCAGGTGGCTTTGCCCTTGCACTTTCTTTACAGCTGCCTGTCTGAGGTTACTGCCTAGGGAGGAGCTGGGAGCTGGCAAGAACCAGTGGACATGTAGCCATAATGATTCTGTACCCGTATGCTCAGGGATGCCAGCTATATGAAGGGACGATGTTGTAGGGCAACAAAGGAATGCTTTGTTTAGATGAGTAAATAGCTGAAAAGGTTTGTGACCTCAAAGG
The DNA here is from genome assembly GCF_011762595.2 of Tursiops truncatus. NCBI lineage: Eukaryota > Metazoa > Chordata > Mammalia > Artiodactyla > Delphinidae > Tursiops > Tursiops truncatus. The sequence goes on along the minus strand of NC_047044.1, from coordinate 30,099,878 downwards.
GAGGATCTGTGTAATTCTGTGCAGTATCATACAAGTCAAAGAAATGCTGAGCCAATTTGGACAGTAGGCATCACGGAATACTTCCGGATGACTACGTTATTTTATGGCTTGACAGCGTTGACGTGATATTTTTACCTCTTATACATATAGTGTAACTGGTGGCTAAATGAAAGTTTGATTCCTATAGAACATCTGTAGATACTGACTGTGGTAATTTGCAAAAATTACTATTGTTGAATTACGCTTTACTGTTGCATCATTGGCTTTCACAGAGGCATGACCCAGAAGTCAGGCACATAATATCACTTCTATTTTTTGTTGTGAAAGCGCTATTTAAGACATTATTGATTATGTTTCTTCATAAATCCAATATAATGTATTGATTTTAGAGTTTGATGCCAAAAAAAAACGTTTTTCTCAAAGTCCTGATATAAGAATTATGCAGCCCATCTTATTTGCTGTGTTGCCTTGGCTCTGAGGAAGCTCAAAGATAAATAATAATAGTGCTGATACAGTCTTTACATAATGAAGTAATTTGTTTTCTCATTTATATAAAAAGAGTCAAGTCAGGCAGACTAGAAAGACCTACAATTTCTCTTGATTCTAGCAAACTGGCTGGCAAATCTTTTGGCATTAATTTGGTTAACCCCTACTTGAAGAAAAATGTAATGACAAAAATAATGAAATTATAGTCCCCTTGTTATTAATAGAAGGAAGCAAAGTGTGTTCACTGGTGGAAAGACCCTGAAGTCGGAGTCAGACCGAGTTGGATTTGAGTCATAGCTCTACCTTTTATTGGTAGGATTGAGGCATATTGCTATCATTTTTGAGTTTCAGTATTCTATTTGTGGAACATGTGAAGCCCTTAAAACGGTGCCTAGCACATAGTAAATATTCAACAAATATTGACTACTGTTATTTTTAATGATAATTATTGATTAAAGCTTAGATTAGATAATACTGATGAAAACTTGAAAAGAGATGTTTCTAGATGATTCTGTAAGAGATGCAAAAGATGTATCAATGAACTAATGAACATTTTCTATTTGAATGTTGAAGTTTCATCAGTACAGCTGACCCTTGAACAACACAAGTTTGAACTGTGCAGGTCCACTTATATGCAGATGTTTTTCAATAAATGCAGTACTTGGATTTTTATTTTATAGATCTTTAAATTAACTAAGTGTGAGGAAAAGTTTGTGTTCGATTAGAGATCATAATATGTGGAATCAAAAGAACTGGGGTTTGAGTTCTGACTCTATCCAAACTGTTTCAGCTTCCTGCCCTTGGGGGAGTCATTTATCAGTTCCTCTGTTTTTGAGGCAGAGGTAGCAGTATGCGAATTTTCCACTGCTCTGGTTGGTGTCCCTAACCCCTGTGTTCAAGGGTCAGCTATATTCCATTACATATATTTAAACATTATATAAAAAGACTCAGTAATAGTTTTTCTTTTACCTGTACAATATAGTACACAGATTCACAGATATAGAGAACAAAACTAGTGGTTACCAGTGGGGAGGGGAAAGCCAGGGGCAGGGGATTAAGAGGTACAAACATATAAAAATAAGCTACAAGGAGATATTGTACAGCACAGGGAATATAGCCAGTATTTTATAATAACAATAAATGGAGTATAACCTTTAAAAACTGTGAATCACTATGTTGGACACCTGAAACTTATATAATATTGTAAATCAACTATACCTCAGTATAAAAAAAGAGCAAAAAAACCAAATGCTAAAACTGTGGTCATTGTTTTAACAGGATGAAATCTCACTAACTAAAACTGATAAAAGTCAAATAAGTTATGATTAAAGAATATCCTAAGGTTTCATAGTTCCCAAATCCAGAAACTATAGTACTGACTTTTGGAGTTTACATGTCTATATGTAGCCCTACTCACCAATTTACAAATACGTTATCTTCTAAAAGCTTCCTTGTAACTTGCTAGTTTGAAATTCAGAATGGATTGTCTTAACAGAACATGTATTGTAAATGCTGACTTGTTTCCGGTTTAGTTTTTCTTTCCAAAGCTGTTTTAATCCCTAATAATAAAGCTAAAATTTTGTGTTTTCAATAAAAGGCAGAAAACTATACTTTGGTCACACCTTCTATTCTAAAGCTAATAAAATATATTTAAGCATATGGAATATTCATAAAGCATTTTAATTAAATATTTTTCAATTATGCAACCTATAATCAAGAAAGACTGAAAAGAAACAATTATGAAATTTGTTTGGAATGAGTTTAACTAGATGTAGACAAGAAGGCCAGGAGGAACTTTGGTGTATATCTTAATGGAGAATCCTGGGCCCTTTCAGTGGTTTTTGAGATTCAATTCAATAGGTATATTTTTCAGTTGAACCTGCGCTATTGAGACTGTGCTGCATATTTCAATGAAGGGTGAATAAAACGTCGTCTCTGTACTTCTACACCACTGAAGATCAAGTCCAGCTGCTTATCACAGGAAAATCCAAAACAACCTCAGGTTAAATGGGAGAGCAGTATATTTCCTTCCCATTAATAAAGGAGTCTGGAGTGAGGTAGTCGGGGCTGGTGAAGAACTTCACTTCTTTCCCCTTGCTTTTCTGCTGCATGTGGTTTCTGTTCCCAAGGCCACCTCATGGTCCATGATGGGTTTAGGAATTTAGCCATCCCATCTATGTCTACAGCAGTAGGAAGGAGGAAGGAGGAAGGGACAGGCACAGCCCTCATTAGAAAAAAATGATTAGACTTTTTTTTAAAGGGCAGGTTTAGGTTCACAGCAAAATTGAGTGGAAGGTACAGAGATTTAGTATATATCCCCCCCCCCCAACGCATTACCAACATGCTCCACAGTGTCCTCATTTTTAAGGACATTTTCTATAAGTCTCAGTCAACATTTCTGCTTAACTCTCATTTGGCCAGAACTTAGTCATATGGGGACATTCATCTATGCATGGGAGACTGGGAGATGTAGTCTTTTAGCTTCCGGGTAATGCAACTAGTTAAAATGGAAGGTTCTATCATAAAAGAAGGGGAAAGTAGATAATGAGGGCAACCAGCAAGTCTACATAGAACTTTCAAGGCAGTTCCAACACAGAAGTTGGTTGGTTAATATAAAGAGAATGGTAATAGTGGTCATCAGGAGTGAAGGATGATAAGAGAGGTACGCACAAAGGCCAATGGGCTATCAGAGAGCAAAAGTAGTTGGGAGTCCTGAGATGTTTTCATGACAGGAACCACATCTGAAGACAACCCGGTGTGTGGGTAGTAGATCAGACCCTGTTGCCTACCTCAATTCCTTGTGCTCCCTCATTTCTGGCTGGCAGACCCTGAATTTGAGGTCCCTGCTAACATGAAGCCCCTCTTAACAAGCAGCTTTTCCAAAGAACAGGAAAACTATGTCAGTTATAGCTTAAGCTTCACTTGAACTGAGAACTAAACATAAAATTAAAAAGCTCTTGAAGAGAACCCGAAAGCCTCTTTAAAAACATTTGAGGGACCCAGGGGATCTTGAACTCGAGGAACAAAATATTTTCCTACCAGGGGCAGTATATTATGGTGCTTAAGTACTCAGTCTAAGGCCAAACTGCCTAGGTTTAAATATTAATTTTGCCCCTTACTGACAGCAGGTTTCTGGGCAAGTAAGTTAACATTTTTATATTTCAGTTTCCTCACCTTTGAAATGAGAAAAATAATTGTACCCATTTCATAGGTAACTATAGGGCCTGAATGAGCTAATATTTATGAAGTACATAGAACAGTGCTTGACAGTTTGTGCTATATTAGTGTTAATTAAATACATTTTTAAAATTTCAAATTGTTTCTCCCTCCACAGAATCAGTAATTCTCAACATTTTGTAAAGTCTGGTCTCTTTAATTCATTTCTCATCCTCTTCTCCCTTTGGGTTTTCTGAGAATAGAAGAAGGGACCTCTTGCTGGCTCATTTTCCCTTAAGGCGTCTCTTCATCAGTCACACAAATAGAACCTTAGAGACCCCGAGTTTAGCAAAGATTCAACTCAATGCTGAACCACTGTCTCTTGTTCTTCTTAGATTCTACCTTGGGGAAAAGAAGGAGTGGTTCATTCTTTCTCGTTTAAAAGTGAGCAGACCTGGATTTGTATCTGGGCTCTGCGCCTTCTACCTGCATGTTCCCTGAAACTTCTAAACTTCAGTTTCTTCATATGTCAAAGGGAATAGCAATAACTCATAGTAATTGTGATGAGAATTAAATTAAATGATGGATATGGAGTGCTTATCATGGTGACCAGCATGAGGTAAAGGCTCAGTAAATTCCATCCATGGTTATTCTTAGAATTGATGACATCATAGTCTAGGTTCTGTGAGTGAACCCCAAAGGTCAGTCACATGATGAACTGTCATGTCAATTTTTTTTTATTTTACATTGTAGCAAAGTGGGATTTACTTCAAGTATGCAAGGATGGTTCAACATTCAAACATCAAATAATGTAATCCATCATGTCAACAGGATAAAGAAGAAAAATCGTATGATCATATCAATTGATGTAGAAAAGGCATTTGACAAAATGCAGCATCCATTTATTACACAAAATGTTATCAAACTAGGAACAGAGGGTAACTTTGTCAATTTGATAAAGAACATCTGCGAACACTGACACCACCAAATGCTGGTGAGGAAGTGAAGCAACGGGAACTCCCATTTATTGCTGGTGGGAATGCAAAACTATTCAGCCACTTTAAAAGACATTTTCATGGCTTCTTAAAAAACTAAACATACTCTTACCATATAATTCAGCAACCGTGCTCTGAAGTATTTACTCAAATGAGCTGAAAACATGTCCACACAAAAAACCTCACACAAATGTTCATAGCACCTTTACTCAGAATTGCCAAAAGTTAGAAGAAACTAAGATGTCCTTCAAAGGGTGAATACATAAATAAATTGTGGCACATCCATAGCATGGAATATTAATAAAAAGAAACAAGCTATCAATATACAGAAGACTCGGAGGAATCTTAAAAGTATATTGCTTAGTGAAAGAACCCAGTCTGTAATGGCTACATACTGTATAATTCCAGCTATATGACATTCTGAAAAAGACAAAACTATGGAGTCATGTCAGTTAATTTGTCCTTCCAAATGCTAAGCATACAGAATTGGTGGGAGCTGGGAAATCACTGAGATATCAAAGAAAAATCACTGTAACTGAGGAGGTGAGAAGTTAAGGGGAAGTTCTGATGATGGGGAGGTGAGTTCTTGGCCAGAGTCTTCCTTGCAAATTGTATACTCTTAACTTGAATACTAAACATAAAAGAAAAACCATCAATTGCTGTTTGTTTTGTTTTTTTTTTCCGAAGAGAAATTTTGACATTATGCAAAGATCAAAACTGAGATTTGGGCAAAGTGAATTTCTGATCATTTCACTAAGTGAAACAATTGCCATGATGCATAATATGAAACCTCAATGCAGAAATAATGGACTTTAATAGCATATGAAAGTAACATTTCAATTCATGTCTTGAAATTTCTGGGCAGAAGTGAGAATACCCTCAAACAACTGCACATGTTAACATGGCCATAATGAATTATTTATGGAAATTAAAAGGGTCCTTTGAGAGCCATTTATCAAAACTGTCCTCTGTATAGCTAAAGAATTCCTATAATGGACTGATAACTCCATAATACGCTTTAGCTTTCTTTCATTATTTTGGATTCAGAGATCCTTGTAATAAACAAGCAGATACCATTCTCCTTAGTTGAAACCAAATATTGGTCTGATATTAGATTCAAGTTTTCTCATAGGATAGGATAATTAAAGGTGACACATTACATCATACTACCTAATTAATATTTTCTTTCTTAAGTTCAGAGGGACTTTTATAGAACCGTACTTTTGGAAATATCTATCGCCGTCATGAAAGGCTGTCACCATGGGATTTCCATCATCCAGGGAAACTGCATACATAGTAGCCTGAGGCAGAGGCCCTTTATTTTCTTTTCTGCTTTTTGATGCACACCAGAAGTTTCTTGGGGAAGTTTAAATAATATTCAAGTTCATTTTGTTGGCAAAGGCAAGATGTTATTGATTGTCTGACACAGACATGTACTGTATAATTTCTAAAAAATTTTTCCATATCTTCTTGAGTTATTTTTGACAAAGTTAAATTAATACAAAAATTTATTCTCTTATTTTTTTATTTATTTATTTTTTTTGCGGTACGCGGGCCTCTCACTGTTGTGGCCTCTCCCATTGCAGAGCACAGGCTCTGGACGCGCAGGCTCAGTGGCCATGGCTCACGGGCCCAGCCGCCCCGCGGCATGTGGGATCTTCCTGGACTGGGGCACGAACCCGTGTCCCCTGCCTCGGCAGGTGGACTCTCAGCCACTGCGCCACCAGAGAAGCCCTATTCTCTTATTATTTTATAAAGAGATGACTCCTAAAACATTACATATTTTTGGTACAAAAACCATGCAAATTTGCTCTGAGTAGTACATCTGAACTTATGATGGCCTTTGGCCTACAGAAGACAAAATGCCTAACCTATTCTTGGATCTCTTATTATGCAGTAGACAGGACAATGTTAGTATAAAACACATTGTTAAAACTGGACAGAAACAGTCAGAATAAACAGTTGTAAACCTTCAATGAAGTGAAGAAGTAACAATTTCTACCAAGGGATTGCTCCGTTTGGGGCCAAAATTATAGTTTTGTTAGGGAGAAAAAGTTCACTAGATGGGAGGTTGCTTGAATTCACAACCATATATATCTTTTCCTTCTGAAAGAAAGAGGCATTTGTTTCCCGACATTATCAGAAAAATTGTTCATTTTTATTCTTCATCTGTCACTCAAAGTTGTCGCTACATTTAGTGGCTATTTATTCTGCACATCATTCCTACCTCTAATAGTGGTGTTAGCCTGTCTGGTATTCATATGCCAGTAACACATTTCTTTTTATTTCAAACACAACTTCTGGGAAGTAACTTCCTCCTTTTGTTATAAATCTCAAACGAGTCACTGCAAGAAGTTCCAGTCTGCTCACCCTCCTTTCTGTTCCTCATTTTCAATCAGAATAGGAACGAGTGACACTTTTGTTGATTAGCGGGGCCTTGTTTTAAATTGTTCCTTGAGTTGAAGTGTTTGATTCAAACTGATCTCTCCATGCATTTCCACTGAGCCTTCTTTGGGACAAATGACACAAATTCAAATTTGAATGGTGGAGGGTAAAGGCGCAAATTGATCTCTAATCTTCATATCATAAATATTTAAATAAACCTAGCTCAATAGTAAACATTAAGAAATGGTGATATCAGTTTTTATTACTCATTTCTTTCATATTGCTTGAGAGCTCAGAAGCTCACACCCCTAGGATGGATATAGGCTGAACAACAAACTGGAAATTCCATCTAATGCATAATTTAAAAGCATTTGTTTTGCAAAACAAAACCAACAAAACCAAAAAACCAAATCCAAACAAAACAAAAAGCTGAGTACTGGAATCCTTTCTTTACCATTAATATACTGCATGATTATAAATAAGTTAATTAACCTCTCCATTCCAGTCATTTCTTTGGCAATGAAGTGAAATCCAAAGTTACCGCATAGAACAAAAATACTTAAGATTGTTCTTGAAAGGTTTTTATTAAGATTTTCTCATCTAAGTGTTTACTATAATAATTTATTTACCAAGAAAATGTTAACCAATATCTAACAAAGATAAAGTCTTAACACAAAATTATTTGAAGAACCATGATAATATCCTGAAAAGTATTACCTAAATGAGCTTAAAAGTGAAAAATGCCAGATGGCTTTAGAATTTCCATTTCCAAAACGGAATTTTAGTGTTTGATCTTGCTTCTTCAGAGGACAAGTGTTTCATCATGTATTACTGTAGCAATTATTTTCTACCTTAGGGTTTAGTGAAACTAGTTAGCACAGTCACTAGGTCTGTCCTTAGAAAGAAAGAATCTCCCAAAGAAGAATTTACTCCTTCTCATGTACATAGTGGTTGCATTGTGTGACACTGCAAAGAGCGCTGGAATACGGGTTAGGAGATTTAGGATCCAGTCCTGCTTCTGTCATTAAAAAGTCCCCAGACCACTTTGGGTCTCAGTTTCTTCACGTGTAAAATGAAAAGTTTGGGTCAGATAATGCCTAAGGTCTCTTCCAATCCAAATATTTTATTTAAGAATTTGGAAACTGATTTATATTGCATACAAAAGTAGAAAAGTTAATAAAAGTAATTTTAAAAAGTTGAGATGGTAACTTTGAACGTAAATGTGAAACAAGCTGTGTCACAGTGTATTTAGCTAAAATGACTGATATGCAAATGGTGGTATTCTCAATCTAAGAAATAAAATCTATATTCTCTGCACTGGACAATAAGCTGCCAAAACAACAAACAAACGAACAAACCCAGGCAATGCTGACAACCCGACCGCAGAATAACTTACTTTCTGAACCAGGGTTTCTCAACCTCAGAGCTACTGACATTTTGAGATGGGTATTTCCTTGCAGCGGGGGGCCTCCTGCGCAATGTAGGATGTTTGGTAGCCTTCCTAGCCTCTATCCACTAGATGCCAGTAACATCCCTGACCCCCAAGTCGTGATAACCAAAAAGGTCTCCAGATATTTGTCCCTAGCTGAGAATCACTGCTATAAAGTGAACCAGCCTTCTCTGGCTTCCTGTCTTGAGCTGTGCCCAAGGTACCAGCGTTGTCAGGATATCTTAACACCTTTTAAATATATATATATATATATATTTCTATGAACCAAAGCACCAAAAACAAGAATTATTATTAGTATGCGAGTTATAATACATGGATGCTTACTTGTGCCAGGCACCAAATAATCTTATTTCCTTAAGCCAGTATCCATTCAGTTAACTCTTCTAGTCTATGCAAAATAGAATCTTTATCCCCAAAGACCTTGCTTTATGGCTAGAGAGACACACAGCCCATGAATATAAAATGGGCTTCAGACCGTTTAAAAAGTAGGGCACTGATGAAGTGAGTATGACTGAAGAGGTTGCTGAGTGAAGGTCTGATAAGAGTGGACAGGAAGAGGGGTGGCAGAGAGGAGTGAAATGGCCCTTACAGGGAGTACTGCGGGGCAGAGGCAGGAGACAAGCCAAGCGTGAGGAACGGCAGGCCAGGGGCCCCAGTGAGAACTCTGAATTAGAAAGAAAGGCAATGAAGGCTGTGGGAGGAGTTTGTGGAGTCCTGAGGTCCAGCCCAAGGGCTTGGCTTCAATTTCAGCTGTAAGTGACAAGAAAGCTGATCTTGAGAAGGGCAGTGAAGTGAAAGGAGCTTTCTGATGGAAGCAACACCTTTCATTCCTACTACAGGGGCTTTGAAAGAAATTGAAAGACTATTCAAAAATGCCAATTTACTTCCCAGGATGGCAGTCCAAGGATGATTTTGCAGTTTTTTCTTTCCACTCCCACTTCAAAAGGTGATCAGTATGGAAATCTAGAGTCTAGCAAGCCTCACATACAACCATTTTCAGGGCAGCTAAATGATTCTGTGACCAAGATTGTGCAGTAGCTATATCTTCATTGTAGGATATTGGAAAGTGCCATCCTCCTTCCCAAATAAATGCCAAAGACAGCAATGCCAGAGCAAGAAACCATGCAGGATACTGACCAGAGGATGAATGTTGCGGTCATATGGGTTTGGTCTTCAGTCCTGAATCCATCACGTACTATTTGTGATCTTCAATTTTCTCTTCTGTTAAATGGAAATAAGAGGTGTATTGAAAGCAATCATGGTATGTTGAAAATATTGGGATAAATAATTATATAATACATACTTTATAATATAAAGCGCTTAGCAGAATCTCTGGTGGTTAGTTAGGAATCAATAATATACATTATTGTATATACATTATATTACAATAAGCTACATTATTATTCATTTTAAAATGTAAATACTTCTCTTCAAGAGTTTTACAAATGTACCAGAATCCCCTTGAGGCTGCCTTTCGCAAGTAAATATGTTTTGTGAATCCACAAAATGAGAAATTTTTAAGTAAGATAAATGGTATGAGGAAGGAAGGCTTCAACTACATCTGGAAAATAGAAAGTGCTCAAGAGGACTTTTCGTTTTAACTAAAAGGTTGGTGAAAGAATGAGCAGATCAGGTTCAGAGTTCCTGAGAAGGATTATGGAGAGAGGAGAGGCTGAGGCAAAGCTGACGCACTGCGTGTGGCCCCATGGGTGCACGCGGGTCTGTGCAGTCCTGCCCAGGGCAAGAGGCATCTCTTAGAGGGAGTGTTCCTGAATTCAGGTTCAGCTGCTCATTGCTTGAAAGCCAATACTCTAGAGACAAGTGTTGGTAGGAAAGGAAAGGTTGCTTTATTCAGGAGGCCAGCAATCTGGGGAGAAGGTGGACTCGTGTCCAAGAGCCAACTCCCAACTGCCGATCAGGAGGCAAAAGATTTTAAAGGAGAGTTTCAGGGGTGTACAGGTGGAACGAGGGGGCTACGTGCAGAACGGCACAGTCAGCTCCTACAATCATCTTGAAATTGGTCATGTGGTGGTCTGATAAGTATCATCTTGATTGTTTTAAGTACAGTTAACCTTTAGTTCTAGGGTTGGTTTGTTCCCCTTTCTTTGAGGCCAGTTCTTGGAATTGTGCAAGATGGAGCAGCTTATGTCATGGCTATAGTCTGGTCATCACTTCTTCTATGTGGTGGAGGTTTCAGTATCTGTAAAACAGCTCAAAAGATATGACTCAGAATATTATCTCTAGCCCTTGAGGAGGAACTAAAAGTCCTTGACTTTGTTTAATGGCTAAACTACTATTATTTTTTTCTTGCTTGACTATTTTCCTTCATTTCTGCATTTTCTCACTTCTCTGATTAAATTTATTCCTTGGCTAAAGTTTTTCTACAGACAAGAGGCAGGCAGAGGACATGGGGTCTGTCCTGGGAAGGGCCCAGGGGGCACTGCTCCATTACAGGAGGTTTTAGTGCTTTTGGATGTCCCTGGGTGTTCTGTTCTCTTCATATTGTTTCTTGTATCCCCTTCTTTCTCAACTCCAAAGAAAATAGGGTTTTGAGCAGCTCAAACACATCCTGCCACTCTCAACCCTGGGAAGGAATGGAAAGGGGCATCTGTCTTTGTCTGAAATGAGTTGGGGACATATAGGACAGAAAGGATGTCTCTTGCACGAGTGAGGAGGTGGCCTTGCATAGGGTAGTTTCAACCAGAAACCAAAGGATCCTATGAAGAATATAGCTTAAGCCAAAGCTATTAATCAAAAGGGGGTCTGGCCTGCTGTGAAACTGGAGAATAGGAGGTAAGGCAGATAAAAGAGAAAGACTCAGTCCCAAAGCCAGATAAGTTACTGGGCCTCAGGGAGTTGAATGAGGTGCTAGTTTACCAAACCCAATGCATTCATCTTAATCTCTTGGTTCTGTGTCCAGGATGTCAATCTGTGGATCTTGATTTTTCAGGAGGAGTAAACAATGTCCTTCCATTTGAGGCTGGTCTCATTTCGGTTTAAGACACTCTGTCTCTGAAGCAGTGACCTCTGGTCCTCCCAAGTATTGACTTACTTCTGCACTGGTGCCTTCTCCTGACCTGATCTCTCTGGGTTCTGATTCTTTGTCTGACTTCACCTCTCCAGTTCCTTCTATCTTTTGGTTTTTTATGTATCTCTGTCTCCAGGCTATCTGTTCAACGTGTTCTTATAATCTGGTTCCAACTTCTACCTTAGTTCATTTTCTGCTGTAGTTCTCCTGGCCCTGGTTTATAATCCTTCATTTCACAATCTACGGTTGCTCAAGTTTCAGTGTAACAAAGGAGGAGGGTCTATGGAACGTCAGAAGAGACTATTCAGTGCTGTACAAAAGAGGAACAAAGGATGACCCTCATGAACATTGAATTTGTTCCATGTGTCCTTACACTGTTAGAACTTAGTTGAGTCCATGAACTGATGGCATGTGCCTGTAGTGTGAGAGCTTGTGATGAGGGGAGGCACTGGAGAAGGAGATCATCAGGAAAGACTTGATGAGATGGAATTGGCGTGGTTTTGAATGGAAGAAATCTTCCCTTCTGTCCTTGCCCTCTCTGCCCACCCTCCTTGCACTCTTTGATGGTTATGCCAGAGTTCACTTGAGCTCAACCTGTGTATGAGATGAGCTCCTTATCTGTCTTATTAGCCAGATATCATTCTGCCATTTGATGTTTATTAAATATGTCATCTTCTTATGATACAGAACACTTTCCAGAGACCAATTGTGACCACAAAAGCTAGTTCAGGTCTCACATTCATCAGTGTTTTGGAAAGAACATAACCTTTTTTCACTGTTTAATTCCTGTCCATTCCTTGGTGTAAGTAAATGCTCTCTGACTTCCTTAAGATGTTTTTAACTTACTTAGAAGTACAATTGCATTGTTATATTATCTGATAGTATATAGAGATAACATAATTCCATGTTGGCTTTCTATTCTGAGCTGTTCCCCTTCATCTCTTTCTCTTCATTATCCAGTCTGTAAAGTTTATGTCATGTTGGTCAAAATGTTACTTTTAACTAAAACGCATCATTCTCATCATCTAAAGTTCTGCTAAAAGTGAAAAACTGGGAGCAGTATAAAGGAGTAATTTGTAAGTGGTGAAATTCAGAGTTATTGTGCATGTACCTTATGTATAACAGGCAGCTGTGAAAAATCGTTAAAAAGCATGATTTCAGAAAATGTTTAATAGCATGGAAAATGCTTATTACACAATCTAAGAAAAAAATGAGATGCAAAAACAAATAAATTATATAATTTAAAATAGGTAAAAAACATAGATCACATATGAAGAAAAACATTGGAAGGAAAACACCAAATGTTACCAGAGTTTATATCTGGTATGAGTTTATGGCTGATTTTATGATTAAAAAAATTTATATGCTTTCCAAATTTTTTAAAAAATTAATTAATTAATTAATTTTTGGCTGTGTTGGGTCTTCATTTCTGTGCGAGGGCTTTCTCTAGTTGCGGCAAGCGGGGGGCACTCTTCATCGCGGTGCGTGGGCCTCTCACTATCGCGGCCTCTCTTGTTGCGGAGCACGGGCTCCAGACGCGCAGGCTCAATAGCTGTGGCTCACGGGCCTAGTTGCTCCACGGCATGTGGGATCTTCCCAGACCAGGGCTCGAACTCGTGTCCCCTGCACTGGCAGGCAGATTCTCAACCACTGCGCCACCAGGGAAGCCCCTACGTTTTTTTTTTTAAGTGTGCATTATATCATAAAAGAATAAACACGATAAAAATTTCCTTAATAATACCTTACTTATAATACCCTTTCAAGGGACAGCTTCTTGTTCTACAATCTTCCCAGAAACCTCCTCTCCTTTATATTAATTGCCTTTTGTATCTTATAAGTAGCCAAGCATTTATACGTACATCTGAACAACTCTCATCAGTAACATATTTAATGCTACCTCTTTGTGACTTGTGTAAATAGTTTTATTTTTTTGTAGTCATCAGAAGGGCGCTTTTTGTTTGTTTGTTTAATCTTGGTGTCTAAGAAGCAGAACTGCCAAGAAGGTGCAGGCTTTACCGTGAGTTAGCAGTCAGAAATCAAAGTAAAATGCAATGTGGAGAGAGAACGGTTGGTTGTGGGGTGTTCTATGCTAGGCACTTCCACGGTGACCTCATTTCCTCTTTAGACCCCACTCAAGAAGTAGGTGTCCACTCCTCCTCACATATGAAGAACCGGAGGCTCAGTGAAGCTCTAAGACTTACACAGGGCACACAGCTGGTAAGTGCTGCCTCTTCCAGGCCTGTTTTCTCAACTGGACTCTTCTACTTTACCCGGTCAAAAACACATCTATCTGGCAAGGCGTGTACACTGAGAGAGCAACAACATAACTGAAAATGTAAGTTTATGAATGCATGACAGCAAAGTGTGTGTATGTATATGTTTTAATGCTTCTCATTTCACATCACAGCAACTTATTTTGTGTATGTTGTATATAAGTTCCTTGTTGTCAGAGAACAAATGTTTTTATTCCTTTTTAACTTCCTATGGTTCAGTCCAGATTCTCGATGGGTGCTCTCACCTAGCCATTAAATCTTCGTCTTATATACTACTCATGGCACACTGCTATTCTGGATCCAGAGATGGTTTGGTGCATTTCATTATGTAAGGACTTTGTGCAGAAGGATAATAGCTAATGAAACAACAAAGACTTCCAGACAATCAAAACAATTTGTGTGGGAGCTATAGCTATGATCTCATGCATACCTTCATAAACTTTAGAGAATTAAAACTGGCCAATTTTGTAGCTAATTTTTAGAAAAGAATGGTAGAAAATGCAAATGTTATTAATGCTACTTAATAACTACTTTCTAGAAGAATAATAGTCTCTTAAATTAGTGATATTTTCTGAAGTGTTAAAAGGTAGTAACAACAATTGAGTTCCAAATATGTTGCTGAAATTAGAACATTTTGGTAAGGTCGGTAAGCAAAGTTGTAGTAATTAAATCACCAGTGACTAATGTATCTGATAGTTCTTAGATTCCAATACATGGCTGAATCAGAATATTGAAAAGATCAATAAGAAAGTGATAATAATTAAAATACCACCAACAAAACCAAAGCTACTTGGCTTTCTCTTCATGCATTTTTACTCATTTTATTTTGCAAAACTTTATATGTATCCTAGGATTAATTAATTGATTAGTTAACTAACTGAATATCTAATCACATCCTGGGTGTTCTGCCAGATATAACTCGAAGTACAAAAATAAGAAAAGACACAGTTCCTGGCATCAAGGATGTTAAAGTCGTTTGTTATTTGTATTTCAACAAGGACACAAAGAACAGTAAATGAAGATGGGGAGAGGAGAAGAGGCAATGTGGTCCAAGTAGAGAATGAGTCAATCTAAAGGGGTTTTATCAGTTCATCCAGAGGCAACAAATACTGCTGGCCAGATGACAGTGAAGGTGGTTTTCATAACATTTCACTGCAAGACGTGTAATGTTTATAAAGCCATGAACCATGTAGTTCTTTTCAGGGCAGTACTGTATGCAAAGGAACTCAGCTACCAAAAGTAATTTCAGAACATCTCAAATACTGCACTTCTGTTTCTCAAATACTAGGAAGGGTACAAATAGCTCTAGGAAAATTTCCTCTTTTCTCTTTCCCACAAGTTGCCGTCACACCCCATAGCTATTCGCACTCTTAGCTTCTTTTCTGAGCCATTTCCTCTGCCCCCAGTTTGGGCTGTTTTTATTTTTCTCTTCCCACCGTCTCTGGCTCTTCATCCTAATTGACTCTGTTACATCTTCCTCCTTTCCTACCACCTCGCAGGCACTGCTCTCTGTTCATTCTCTGACGATTCTCCATTACTAATGCCCAAAGCTTACTTTCTTTTGACATCTCTTCTCTTCTCAGAAGATAAACGAGAGGGGGAAGCAGCACAAAGCCAGAATCTTCTTTAGCAGCCTGGAAAGACTCTTAAATAAGTAGTTTTTGCACTCTTATAGAGGTTCAACATCTTTCCTAAAACCTACCATACCTGAGGTCCTGCACATTAGTCCTTTAATCTCTTGCCTATAGAATTGCTCTGTCAGAGTGCTGTTGCCTGTGTATTTTCATACCTCTGTTGCTGCACCTTTCATTGCAGCTGTGATTGACTCAGGAAACAGCCTTCAACTGTAGAAATGTAGGTCAGGATCATACATATGTAGGATGTCATTCATATGGAAGATAAAAGACAAGAATTTCTATTGTAAACTTCCTCTTTCCTTAATTCATTCTAGTATTTTCCAGTATTGTAGGTCTTGGTACTTTGATTTTTCCTGGTTTCACATGGAAAAAAGTGGAATCTTTCATATTAATATTCATGGACATGTGATACAACCCATAAACTATCATTAAATAGATTATTTACCATAATATATTATTTTCCAAAATCGATCCAATAGTTATGACTATCAGAATGCATATTATAGGAATGAATTTGATAAAGTTTTCATGGGTTATGGGCTGAGGGATAAATTTTTGAGTAGTTAGAAGGCTCTACTACTGTGGTGGTGGACAGATTACTTGCATCTATATGTATATGTATTGTACACACACACAATTATTTTAATAATGACATGACATATAGAAAAATAATTGCACAAGTATTATAAAAAGTCTCATCCAAGTCCTTTTCCACTAAATTCCTCTCCAAACCAAAAATGCTAAAAGGCTGAAAACTGGTAGATGTGAGCTTTCCCCAGTTATTTACTTCCTCTCATACTTGCAGGAAGTGTTAATGAACTGAGGGCTTACACAAAATCCAGCACACGGTTGTCACTCAAATTTTTACTGAATGGAAAATGAAACCCCCCAAAATCAGAGCACAGAAGCATACAAGGTAGGAAGGAGCTGAGTGCATCCTGTTCATTTATATACTGAGTAACTGTTCCCTGCATAATCACAGAGTGGCTGAAGATGATTCATCTGAAAGACCTATTTAAGGAAGGAAGTGAAAGTCAGAGGCTAAAAAATGACCCATAATCAGGTGCTGACAGTTGTGTGTTGAAAGGTTCTATGTAAAGCCAAACTTTCCAACCACAAAAAGGGACCTGTTTTGTTCAACATTTTGGAGTGAAGAAATTAAGGGGAGAGCAGAGCTAAGATGAAAGGTCTAGAAATAGTTTTAACTTTCATGCTTGACACAGAGAAATAAAAGAAATCTACTGAATAGATTAAACAAATAAATGTCCAATCATGCGTTTAATTTGAATTCCCATGAACATTTGTAGAATTTGTAAGAAGACTCCAAAGTTTATTTTTCATACAAGGTAGGCCATCTCATATGCCCAAAATTGAAAAGCCTTATGAAATTGTGTACAGATGACTTGACGATTCAGGGGCAGAATGTTCAGATTGTCTGTTGTTGATGTTCCTTGCAGCTCCCTTATAAGTTTACTCACTCATTCATTTATTCCTTTTTAAAAAATTCAACGGATAGTTAGTACTTCATGCTGGGCATTGTGCTAGGTTTTGGGGATACAAAAAATGTGTTTCCTTCTGTTAAGGAACTTACAGTCTGGTTTGTAAGACAAGAAAAGAGACTTTAATGGTACAGTGTTATGAGTGCTGTGACAAAAAATAAGCCCAGAATGCTAATTCAGACCGGGGGATTGAAGAAGCCTTCCAGGAAGTATTAATGCATGAGATGTGCTCTGAATAAAAACGAGTTTAACCAGATGAAGGCAAGGCACTAGAGCATGGGTGCTAAATGAATAGATTCTACAGATCCCAGGCTGTCTGGAATCAAGTCGTGGTTTTGCCAGAAACTATGCGTGACTCCAGGCAAATGTCTCTCCCTTTTCTCCATGAGTGGGGATAACAATAGTATCCACCATCTACTTAACCATCCCAGGGTTGTAAGGATGAATATGTAAGTTAGTACTTCCAAAGCACTCAGAACAGTGCCTGTCTCACTGAAGTATTATACGTGTGTGATGAATAAAGGGGTTGAGTGTCCTAAGTAGCAGGTAGAGCTGGTGCAGTGGCCTGAAAGGGTATGCATGCTGCATTTAGGAAAGAGTTAAGAATAGAGCGTAGAGTCCATACTGAAAAGGATTGAAAGATAAGGCCAGAGAAATATGAAGGGTCTGTTAAAGAATGTGGCTATTATCCTAGACATCATGAAGAACCATGAAAATATTTTAAGCAAAGGAGTAAGATTAGATTCGTGTTTTAAACAGGTCACTGGCAATGCTGTGGAGAGTAGATTATAGGGTGGGTGGCAACTCTGGCATTTGGGAGGCAAAAAAATATTTTCCCATGTTTCCTGATAGCAAGAATCATCTGGGTTGCTTTTTAAACATACATATTTCCAGGCTCCTTTCTGGGAGATTATGACGCAGAAGGTTTGGGGCATGTCTGGTAATCTGCAGTTTTAACAAGCATAAAAACATATGCTTCCTGTCTTCAGATGATTTTTGTCTTCAGAGCGATTTTGCAAACACTGAGTTGGGGGGTAGCTGTAGGCATCTAGATAAGGACTAATGAGGACCCAAACAAAAGTGGTAGAAACGTGGTTGGAAACAAGGGGGCTGATTTCAAAAGGAAGATGTAACAGGACTTAAGCGACTGATAGGATGGAGCCAAGGATAACATTCAGATTTTTGACTTGGGTGACTAGGCAGATTGTGGAAGAATCTGGAAGAAAAGTAGGTCTGGCAGTGAGATTAATGAGATCAGACTCGGACAGGTTGAGTTTGGAGTGTCAGTGGGGAGAAAGTCCAGTCAGAGGTTGCATATACATTCCTGAAGTAAGGAAAGAGATTTAGGCTCTGGAGACATAAAATTAGAAATCATCAGTGTACAGGTAGTAACCAAAGATTGGCAAACTCTAACATTTAATTGGTGGGTAGGGGAACATAATCCTTTTTTATTTGTTCTTGCATTCATTCACTCATTCAATAATTCATTCAACAAACCACTTAAAATGCTTATTTTGTGCTAGCACCATGCTACACACTTTTTCCATAAAGGAGACTGTGAAGAAATAGCTAAGAGGCCTATACGGAAAAGAATAGTGTTATCAAAGCCAAGGGAGAAGATTGTGTTAAATGATGCCAAGATGCCGAATGAGATGATAAGGGAAATGGGTTCCCTGGATTTAGCAAGAAACAAGAAGTTCACTGGTAATTTATGAGAGAATAGATTCTGCTGAGTGATGGGTAAGGAAATTGAACTTGAGGCATGGCTTGAGGCGTGAATGGGCAGTGAGGGAGTGTAGTTAATGAAGGAAGAAGAGAAGTAGATGAGCTAGACTGCAGAAACAAGGTTTCAAAATCTTCCCCTACCTGAGTGCATGTCCTTTTGCAGTGTTTCTTTGTAGTTACTCTCATCAAGAGGTGGAGTCTGTTTCTTCACCCTTTAATCTGAGCTTAGTCATGTGACTTGCTATGACCAATAAAACATTAGCAAATGTGACGTAAACAGAAGCTTGAAAAGTCCTTGAGCATTGGGGCTTGCCTCTCTTGCTGCTCTTGGGAATCCTGTGGCTGCCACCAGGTAAATATAAACCTGGAGTAATTTGCTGGAGACCTGTGGCCAGTCATCTTCATCACCCCACTGGCAGCCAGCATCAACTGACAGCCAGCACCGGCCACCAGACATTGAGCGAGACATTGAATCAGCCCTTAGCCAATCTACGCACTGACTTTAGCCCCAGAGTGAGCATAGCCAATCCTAGCAGAATGACCCAGCAAATACCAGCTTAAATCACTGATTCACAGAGAAGTGATACTGTTTAAGCCATTTAGTTTCAGGGATAGTTTCTTACACAGCAAAAACTAATGGATAGAACAGAATATTGTCTGAGTGTCGAAGATTTCATATGTCTAAGTTAGCCCGGGGTTTGTATCCGAGCTGGACTGGAGGTCAGAAAAGCTCAGGTTGTTCTTAGTCTCTTTTCTCTTCTTAACACATTGTCCCAGCCAGAAACAATAAAAGTAGTATATAGGAGGGACTTCCCTGGTGGCACAGTGGTTAAGAATCCGCCTGCCAATGCAGGGGACACGGGTTTGATCCCTAGTCCGGGAAGATTCTACATGCTGCGAAGCAACTAAGCCCGTGCACCAAAACTACTGAGCCTGCGCTCTAGAGCCCGTGAGCCACAACTACTGAAGCCAGCATGCCTAGAGCCTGGGCTCTGCAACAAGAGAAGCCACTGAAACAAGAGAAGCCACCGCAAGAGAAGCACGCGCACCGCAATGAAGAGCAGCCCCCGCTCGCCGCAACTAGAGAAAGCCGACACACAGCAACAAAGACCCAACGCAGCCAAAAACAAATAAATAAAATAGTAGTACATAGGCGTGGAATGGCTAGGTCACGTAGTATTATTGATTGAAAAAAGGCAGACCCCCCCCCCCAAAGTACATACTGTGTAATTCCATTTATATAAAATTCTAGAAAATACACACTCATCTATAATAATAGAAAGCAGATCAATGGTTGCCTGGGAATGAGATGAAGGAGGGAGGGATGGGTTAAAAAGGGTCACAAGGAAACCTTTAGGAATAATGGGTATATTCATTATATTGATTGTGGTGACAGATTTATGGGTGTATACTGTATACAAATGTCAAAACTCATAAAGTTGTACATTTTAAACATGTGCAGTTCAACGTACATCAATTGCACCTCAATAAAGCTGTTAAAGAGAAAAAGAGGAACAAACAAAACCTTCTAGCTGTGCTTCCTATTCATAAATGAGGTTGCAGAATAATGTCCTCCAAGGATGTTCCTGGCTTTATCTATGGACCTGGAGATGTGAGCTGTGGAACTGGGTAGGACTGTATATATTCTACCTTACATGGCAAAGGAGCTTTGCAGGTATAATCAAAGGTATGGACCGTGAAGTCAGGAGATTATCCTGGGTTAATGGCATGGGCACAATATAATCACGTGAGTCCTAAAAAGGGAAGAAACTTTCCTGATTGGGTCAGAGAGATGAGACAGAAGAGGAAGGAGGAGAGATTTGAAGAACTCAACTTGCCAATGCTGGCTTTGAAGGTGAGCGAGGGGGCCGTGAGCCAAGGAATGTGGCAGCTTCTAGAAGCTGGGAATGGGCCTCAGTTTACAGGAAGCAAGAAGACAAGACTTCAGTCCTTCTCCCATCACAAAGAACTAAATTCTGCAAATAACCCAAATGAGTAAGAAACAGATTCTCCCTTAAAATCTCCAGAAAGAAATGCAGCCTGCAGATACCTGGTTTGTAGTCCGGTAAGACCCATACTAGATTGCTGAACTACTAAACTATAAGACACTTAATTTGTGTTGTTTTATGCTACTATATTTGTGGTAATTTGTTACAGCAGTAATAAAAACTGAATGCACAAGGTTTTCACGGGCAGAAGGTTGAACTTATCGGCTAAAGTAGCTGTTTGAATGACCTGTATTTCCTAGCCATAAATCACAAATAATCAAGAGTTGATTGTATTTTTGCTTCCATTTGCTTCCATCTTACTAACTTTAGACTTATTCACCTTTTAAAATGCTGCTCTGGACACTAAGGTTTGCTGCCATAGGCTGGTTGTGGGAGCCTAGCTCTTCTGATCCCCTAGTCAGAACCATACCCAGATGACATTTTCCAACTATAGGTATATCTTCTCATTAAACACTGGTCTCATCAAACATCACTATTGTAAATTATGGTTTTTGTTTTTGTGTGCAGACTTTGAGAGGCAACAGACTCCAAGGGGAAATATTACAGACTTTTCCAGACACCCACCTATTCTCTCTTCAGGGTTTAAAACCTGAAAACAGATTGCCTGGGTTTAAATACTGGCTCCACTCTACACCTTACGACTTGCTTAGCAGTTGGAGACAGCAGTGGTACACTGAAAGCGAGGCTGAAATGAGCCTATTCATGTAAAACACTTTTAACAATGCCTGGTATGTATAAGCACTCAGGGAGTGTTGGGTTGCTAATTATGATGATGATGATGATGATGACGACGATGATGTTTTTGCTGCTGATAGGAAAATTTCTATCTCAATAGTGAATTCGTATATCCCAATTTCATATGTCCTAGCAGAAGAGATCTCCATTTGCCTTTCTTGTGTGCTTGTCCTGCTAAGATGCACATCATTTCCTCTGTCTTTCTTGTCCTAAAATTTCCTGTTTCTTGTTTCTACTGAAGTAGAAGCAGGAAGAGAAAATCACATAGTGACATTTGCTGAGCATAGCAGAATTCTGTCCAATGACTTTTTTTTTTCCCCAATTAGAAGGGTGTGTTGCCAGGACAGAGGATTATTTACACTTTCCTTGTCTTTTCAGCCTTTTCCAAATGGCTTTGATGTCCATATTGAGACTTTCCTCATCAGCACATGATAACGAGCCAAAAGATTCCTGAAATTCTGTTGTCTCTAAAAACAAAACAGAACATTCTGACCAAACCATTTACAATTTTATTACACATCAGCTTTCCTGTGTGATATTTATTTGAGGAAAGGCCCTCTCTGACGTGAGGGGCTTGGTTTTAGATAATTAAATCAGACAGATTAAAATGACGATCTGAGTCAGGAGAAGAAAAAGATACACTATGTGATGGAAGCTATTTTTAATGAACTTGAGTACACAGAGGAGAAAACATATGGATGATATTGCTAATTTAGTACTGTGTGTGCTTCAGGCTTTATGTGCAGTTTTCTAGATGGGCAGCCAACTTTTTGGTCTTCATTTTTTAATGGAGTGCTGCAAGAGATACTCCCTGACGTACGGAACAGTCAACTGAAAATCAAGTAGCAGGGTTAACGTAGGCAGTTGTTTTCACTGTGGCTACAAGATGACAGAGGCTTCCAAATTTGCACACATACATTGAAGTGGAAATGGGTGTCAAATCTAAGAGCTCTGTGTGGGCAGCCTGGACTGTGGGTATTTCAATTTGAAAATTTTGTTAGTTGCCATAGTAATTGTCACAATCATGTGGTTTCTGTGGTCTTTGTGCTACTGAACACCTATTAGAAGCACCCAGCAAGCAGAAGTATTTTATTTATTTTTTCCCTTGTGCATACTTATAGAGAAAAATAATGTGTAGTCAGAATTTAAGTTGAATTAAAAAAAAGATCACTTGCATATCTTTATGTAAAACATGTTCATTTCCCAATTATTCTTTTAATTAGTTTTTTTCAACAGAGAAATTATCAGGAAGTGATTTTTTTTTTTTTTTTTTTCCAAAACAAGGAGTCCCAGAAACCAAGGTTACAAAGCTTCATAAAAAGAACAGGAAACTCCTCTCTTGTTATGAATGTGTTGTGTCAGCATGATGCTGCTCAAATTCAGACTGAAATTTAAGCTGAATTGAAAGTGACTGTGTATGTTACTAATCCCTTTGCAAATGGTGCCCACCATGGCCACGGATTACTTAGTCCCTGGATGCTATTCTCAAAGCTAGGTTTTGCAGGTGGTTTTTGAAACAATGACAGTCATTATTTGGCTAAACAAAATATTTGTATTGCAATAGTTATAAAAACTTGAATGTTTATGGCTAAATACTCACAGCCCTCCTCATCTTTGCCATAGAATTATTATTTTTTTTACTATTTGAATATTGTTTTTGAAGTTAATTTAAGATACAGATATAATAATGACAAAAATAGGAATGTCTTCTTTGGGTTATTTTGTTTTATTTTTTTTCTTCCAGTTTTGAGATATAACTGACCTAGAGCACTGTATAAGTTTAAGGTGTACAGAATAATGATTTGACTGACATACATCATGAAATATAATCACAGTAAGTTTAGTGAACATCCTTTATCACATATATCACATCCATCATCAAAATTAAAGAAATAGAAAATCTTTTTCCTTGCGATGAGAACGCTTAGGATTTACTCTCTTAACAACTTTCATATATGAAGTACAGCAGTGCTAATTACATTTATCATGTTATGCATTACATCCTAGTACTTATTTATCTTATAACTGGAAGTTTGTACCTTTTGACTGCCTTCATCCACTTCCTTCTCGTTCCACCCCCTGCCTCTGGTAACTACAAATCTGATCGCTTTTTCTACAAATTTATTTGTTTTTGAAGCATAATTGACCTACAACACTATCTTTGTATGGTACAGATGGAAACTAGATTTATCCTGGTGATCATTTTGAAACACACAGAAATATCAAATCACTATGTTGTGATTTGACCATATTTTATTTTAATCAGAAGGGGATAGGGCTGGTGCCAATCTTTGGTTGAGCTATAGGACGTGGGAACTGAAGTTTCTCCGTTGGCTTGCAGACCTCATGAGAGGAGAAGGTGGCACCAGTGGCTCGTCTGGAGCCCGGACGGCTGTGCATGCTTGGATGGGGCAGTAGGAATTGACCACCTCTTACTATTTCCAATGAAATTCCCTGAACAAATTTGGGGTGAGTGACAAATGTCATTTCTTACATTTAATACACTAGATATATACACTGATTAATTAAAAATTGGTAGCATGTCACAACACAGGAATCTTTGTACAGCTATGGATTTCACTGCCTTTGAAGTTTATTATCAGTAGATGTGTTCTAAGTGAGCTTTATGTATTAGTAAAGATACTTTGATCATAAGGATTCTGCCAACCAGAAAAAATGACAAGGAAACTACACACTCGGCAAACTACTGGGGATGAAACCATTTGCAGTTGAAAAGTTATCAATTTTATAGCCTGGCTCTTCTATGTCCTTTCCTGCTGGAAATATTTAGGATTATGGAAATGCTAAACTTTTATTAAAAAGTAAATAGTGTACAGTGAGATGAAGACTCAACTAATGCCTTCAAAATTTTATTAGATATGATAAATAATGCAAAAAATTAAAAAATGAATTAAATTTAAAAATTAAGAAATAAAATTAGAATTACATTTTTAAAAATTAAGAAAAACACAAGACAGTATTACCTTCATAACAAATTGTTCTTTCTTTTTTATTTAAATCTTTTAAATTTAATTTTGAATAAAGCATTCTTGTTGTTCAAAAAAACATGAGAAGTTATACAGTGAAAAGCGTCTTTTATATCCATGTCGTTCATTTTTTAGTTTGCTCCTAGGTCCAACCCTCTGGATAACAGCTATTATTTTTTTTTTATTTTTTATTATTTTGTGTCCCTCATGACTTTTAAAGAGGAATCTTTTTAAAAAATAAATTTAATTTAATTTAATTTATTTATTTTTGGCTGCGTTGGGTCTTCATTGCTGTGCAAGGGCTTTCTCTAGTTGCAGTGAGCGGGGGCTACTCTTTGTTGCGGTGTGCGGGCTTCTCACTGGAGTGGCTTCTCTTGTTGCGGAGCATGGGCTCTAGGCGTGGGGGCTTCAGTAGTTGTGGCACGTGGGCTCAGTAGTTGTGGCTTGTGGGCTTAGTTGCTCCGCGTCATGTGGGATCTTCCTGGACCAGGGCTCAAACCTGTGTCCCCTGCATTGGCAGGCAGATTCTTAACCACTGCGCCACCAGGGAAGCCCATAACAGCTATTATCAATCTTGGAGTATTCATTTAGAATTCCTTTATGCATATACAAGAAAATATAGCTACATTATTTTTCTCCTTTTTACCCAAAAGATGACATACTACACACTCTATTCTCTTTTCACTTAACAAACACTATTCTACTTTTGCTTAATCACACTATTTTCACTTAATATACCTTGGATACCATTTGATATCAGTGCAGGGAGAGTTTCTGCTTTCAGTTTTTAACAACTACCTGTAATTCCATTATATGGACATACTACTAACTATTTAGCTAGTTACATATTGATGGACATTAGTATATTTTCAATTTTTTTTGTTGCAATGACTAATCTTGTACTAATGTACAGGCAGCATTCCACACATCACTAGTGGATATCTGGGTTTTCCTAGCAGTGGAATTGCTAGGGTGAAGGGTATATACATTTGGAAGATGTATAGATATTAGCATACGGCCAACTTATACTCCCATCAGCAATGCATGAGAAAATGCTATTTTTCCCTCAGAGTCCTATCAACCGAATGTGTTTGCTAACTTTGGATTTTTGCCAACTGAGAGGTAGAAAGTGATATCTTGTGTGGTTTCTGTTTATATTTCTTTTTTTATAAGGGAGGTTGATTATCTTGTCATTTATTTAAGGGCAAATTTCATTTCCTTTTTCTGTATTTGAAAATGGTAATGGTCTTACCAATTTATATCAGTATATTAGAGAATCTAGCCCTGTGTGGTGAGTTCTAAATATTTCTCACAGTTTGTCTTTTTTAAAACTTTGTTCATGACTTTCTTTCTGCAATTAAAAAAAAAATTCTCCTGTGTCCAAATTTACCAAAAAAATAATTTATGACTTGGGGATTCTGAGTCATAAAAGTTTAGACAGACCTTCCTAACTCCAAATTTATAAAGTAATTGTTCCAGCTTTCCTTCTTACTGTTTTATGGTTGTATTTAAAAAAATTTAAATCTTTGGTACCTTTGGAATTTATTTTGGCATATGAAGTAAGATATGGATATTACTTTACTTATCCCTAAAGTATTTATCGACCAGTCCCTTTTCTTCCTAATGACTTGAGATGGCATCTTTTTTATACACTCAATTCCTGTATGTATCTGATACACTTACTTCTGGAATTTCTATTTTGCTAATGGACCACTATGCTACTCTTAATTATTTAAGTTTTAAAATTGTTTTAATGTCTTTTAGGGCCGGTCCCCTTCTATGTTTATTTTTCTTACTAAATTTAGCATCTGGTGATATAGCTTAGAACTATTGGGCTTTCACTGAGATCATGTTAAATTTACAAATTAATTTAGAGAGAATTGACACATATATGATGTTTAGCCTTCCTACCCAATAACACGGACTTTCCATTTGTAGAAAGTCTATTTTGTGGCCATCAGTATTATTTTAAATTTTATTTTTAACAGGTCTCACATTTTTCTTGACATTAAGTTTATGTACTTTATCTTTTCTGTTGCTGTTATATATGAACTCTTTTCTCCTATTAAACCTTCTAACTGGTTGTTTGAATATATAAAAACAACTGAGTTTTGCACATTGATTTTGTACTTCATTATTAGTGAATTCTCTTGTTTGTAGTAGTTTTTAATAAAACCTCTTGAATCTTCTAATTATACTACCATGTTATCTATAATTAGTGGTATTTTTACTCATCTCTTCCAATTTTTATATATATAATCTTTTTCTATTGGGTAATGGTACTGACTAATAACTCCAACACAATGTTGCATAGTAGTAGTGTTAGTGGATACTAGCCAACACAATGAAGACACTTCCATAAAAGTCAGAAGCATTATGGTGGCTTTGTTTCGAATTAGATACATTTTATTGCAACAAGATAGCCTCCTATTTCTATTTCAATGTTTTCTTGGTTGTTTTGTTTGTTTGTTGTATCAGGAAAGGTGGATGAATTTTGTCCAACACTTTTTCAGCATCTATGGAGAGATCCTACACTTTTTTTCTTTAGATTTGTCAATATGATGAACTGCATTAATAGAGTTTCTAGTAGTGGACCATTATGATCTCAGTTGGTAACAATGCTTTTTTGTTTGTTTGTTTTTTTAAATGAGCTCCTGGATTCTTTTTGCTAATATATTATTTAGAATATCTGCACCATTATTAATGTGATTAATAGTCTCTAGGTAGTGTGATCAAAGAATGTTATTTTTATGGTTCTATTTTTTTAGATTTTGTAAAGTTTTCTATTGGTCATTTTTGGGAAAAGAAGTGTATTCTCTAATTTCAGGTTATGGTGTTTATACTATATGAATCATTTGCATTATATCAATTATGATATTTAGGTCATTGTATCCTTACTTATTTTTTCCTACCTGATTAATCATGCACTGGAGAGATGAATTATGAATTGGAGTCTCCCAAGATTAGCATGTTTGTGTTTATTTCTCTTTATGTCTCCTGTAGTTTCTGCCCAATGAATGCTGCTATTTGTTGCATAGATAGACTTAATTGTAATATCTTTACTGGGAATTGAACCCTTTGGCATTATTAAGTTCTCTTCTTTGCTTTATTTAAATCTGCTTGTTCTGACTTCCACCTTGCTTGATATGAAGATTATGACTTCTTTATATTATTCATTTTTGTTTGGTAGACCTTTGATTTCTCTTCTATTTTAAGATGATCTTGGGTTTTTGCCTTGTATTTGGCATGGAGTAGGGTTTTACTTTGTGATTTAATCTGTAAAAATTTTCTTTTATATACATGAATCAAGACAATTTACATTTATTGATTTGACAGAGGTGTTGGGTCTTAGTTTTGTTATTATTTTATATCATGTTTTTCTTTTATAACTTTTTAAAAAGTCTATTACTACCTGGTGTGTTTTCTTTGTCTGCTGATTGTTTTCAGTGTGAAATTTTGCTGAGATTTAAGGAGGTTTTTATTTTATTTTAATATCATCATAATTATATCTTTATGTAATGTCACTGGTCATAATCTTCTTCAAACAGAATCTATTAGTTTCCTTTTATGATGATAAAAGTAGTTTGTTTACTCTTATTTCCTCATTTCTGTCTCTCTTTCACTCTCCAATTGTAGTCAATTATCTTTCTTAATGTTCTATTTTATAGAGTTATATATGCTTATAAGTCAGTTTTAAATTATAGCACTTGACTCTTGGCTACTGCAGATGGAATTACTTACTATTCTACTCCATTCTTTCCCTTTTCCCTCCCATTAAAAAAAAACTGAGTTCTTATTCTATTGTCAGGCATATACAATTTGCACTATGTTCCTTCACCATAAACTGTGGTTTGTGTTAGTCTTAATTGCAGAGTTAAATACATTCAATGGTCGCTACAAGTCCTTTTGCTGTAGTTCTCCAGTTATGTCTTGGTTGACTGAAGCTTTTCCTCTAGTAGTTTCCCTGGGAAGTGTCCATGAGAACAATATTCCATGAATTTGTGCATATTTAAAACATCTGTAATTTTTATTCTTGAGGGTCAGTTTGGCTGGATATAAAATTTTTGATTCACCCTTTCTTTGTGGAGTATTTTGCAGGCATTGCTCCATTGTTTCTAACATTGGTAATTCATATGAAGAAATTTGATTCCAATATAATTTCCTTTCTTTATAAATAGCTTGATATTTTTGCCTGGATGTCTGATTCTCTCATTTCAAGCATTCAATAATTTTATTACTATAAGACTAGTTATTGTCCACTGTGGGTCAATTTTTTCTGTCATGGCACGGTGTGCTTTTGTAATATAGAGATCCAAATCCACATTTAAAGAAAATTTTCTTAAATTGTAACTTTAAATATTTGTTTTGTTAAAAATTTTAATTTTTCTTCTTGGGTATGCCCTCTATGCAAATGTTGGATCTTCTTTGGAAGTTCTTTTTCTACTGTTTTCTCTCTACTACTTTTCAGTTCTTTAATTTCATTAATTTTGTTCGCTTTCTTACCTCTGTGTCCCTTACTGTATTTTTTGTTATGTCTGTTCTTTTTGATTATTCTAATTTTATATTAATTTCTAAATTTAAAAATTCTATTTTCCTGACTGGAACGGCATGAGTGAGGCTGGTAGGGAAAAAGTCAGACATTTAGTGGTACCAGGGAACAGAGTGGTAGAAGATAAATTTGAAGAATCAGGCAGCAGCCAGATCACGTAAGCCTTCAGCTATGGCAAAGAGTTTAGACTTTATTGCAAGTGCGATGGGAAACTATTGGAGGATTTTAAGCACAAGAGTGACATAATCTGATGTGTGTGTTAATAGGATCACTTTGATTTCTGTGAGGAGAATAGATTGTAGGGAGGTGAGAGTAGAAGAAAGGAGACTAATTATGAGGCTACTAGAATAATCCCAGTGGCTTGGCTAGGGTAGTGTTGGTAGACCTGGTGAGAATTTGTCAAATAGCAATTTCTCTCTTCTTTTTTACATTATGTAGTTATTGCAGTAAATTAACTTATGCATATTTAAACATGCATGTGTATTTACAAGAAGCTCTTTAGCTGAAATGTATGTGGCCTGTTTAGGTAGCATTTATTCATTTAGCAAACAAACATTTACTGATGACTTAGTGCCAGCACAGTTTTAGGAACTAGCAAGGCTGTGATGAAGAAAACCAGATGCAGTCCCTGACCTCAAGGAACCTGTAGTTTTGCAGGTGAACATAATAATAAAAATTATAGAAATAACTAATATTAAGCGAGCAAGTGCATGTTCTAGGTAACGTTCAGAGCTTTTCTCACATCTCATTTATTCTTCACAACTCTGTGAGACTGGTATTATTATTACCCTTATCTTATAGGTGAAGTTACTAAGGTTAAGAGTGGTTAAGTATGTTGTCTAAGTTCTCACAGCCAGTAAATGGTGGTGCCAATTTTAGCCTAGGTTAAATCAGTGAGCAAATAAATAAGAAATATGAAGAAACATGGTAGGGAAAACCTGGTAAACATGGAAAGCCTCTCTGAAGAGGTGTGTTTGAGCAGGTGAATGTGCAGGAAGCTCACACACAAGAGCCAGAATAAGAGCATCCCTAGGCAGAGTGAATAACAAGTATGAAGGTTTGAGACCAGAAAGAGCTTGATATGTGAGGAACAGAAATGAAGTCTGGATGGTTGCAGCATGGGTAAGAGAGAAGAAAATGGTACATGATGAGACTGGAGATCCAGCTATGGATTGTAAGGGCATAGCAAAATGGGAAACACCAGTTAAGAGGTTATTGCAAGAATCCATTTGGGGATCGTGGCCTAGATTAGATAGTGACAGTGGAAGTGGACAGAAGTGGATGGATCTGAGATATATTCTGGAGGTTGAATTAATAGTCCTGCTAATTAATTTAATAAAGGAAATAATAGAAAAGAAATACTCAAAGATAATTCTTAGTGTAAATGTCTAAGAATATCTGAACATAAATCTACTATATGAATTGAGTCAAAATAATTCAGCCTTAAACATTTGAAATAGTATAGTAGGAATGAAGATGGAGTCAGGTGGAGGTTAATGAAGGAATAAACATTTATTAATTAAATAGGGGATAGACATTTCACATATGGAATCTCTTTTTTGTGTATAATATTCATTTATTCAACAAATATTTGAGTGCTGGGCAATGTCTTAGGTATTGAAGGTTACAGCAATGTGGGGGGACCCCATAAACCTCAGATTATTTGCTCTCCCGAAGTGTACAAACTGGGGGGAACTTCATTCTCTATTATGTGTATTATGTAGATATTATTAGTCCTCATTTTTTAGATGAGGACCCATGGCTTTGAGCACATAAGTGATTCATCCAATGACATTTGAAGTGCTTTAATGTCGTAGGGTCTAGATTTGACTTTGATCGTTATATTTTTTACTTAAAAAAATATTTATTTATTTATTTTTGGCTGCATTGGGTCTTCGTTGCTGCGTGCGGGCTTTCTCTAGTTGGGGTGAGCGGGGGCTACTCTTTGTTGCGGTGCACGGGCTTCTCATTGCGGCGGCTTCTCTTGTTGCGGAGCACCGGCTCTAGGCACGCTGGCTTCAGTAGTTGTGGCTCACAGGCTCTAGAGTGCAGGCTTAGTTGCTCCGTGGCATGTGGGATCCTCCTGGACCAGGGCTTGAACCCGTGTCCCCTGCACTGGCAGGAGGATTCTTAACCACTGCGCCACCAGGGAAACCTGACTTTGATCTTTATGATTCTAATGTCCATATATATTCCTTTACCGCATGTTGAAAATGCAGTATCCAGATACGGACCTAGATAACTATCCATGTAAATCAATGCAGGGAATTCCCTGGCCGTCCAGTGGTTAGGACTTGGCGCTTTTACTGCCGGGGCCCGGGGTCGATCCCTGGTCGGGAACTAAGATCCCGCAAACAGTGTGGCATGGCCACAAAACAAACAAACAAACAAACAAAAAAATAAATGCAGATAATCTAGGAAATTGAAGCTTTTCTATAGAGTGTGTTTGTATTTTTCTTTGTTCATTCCTGTTTAATTTAAATTGATGTTTAAATTTGGCATTTGCAATTACAAGATGCTGATAACAACCCTCTCAATTAGGACTGAAGAAGTGTGTCTAACACTCTGGAAAACACATCTCCCAACCCCCAAAGTGCCTGAGTTTATGTAAAAGAGTGAGTTTTTTCACTGTCAGGTTTCCTGCCTCTCACTTCACTCCCACAGCTGTGTGCTTGAATATTCAGAAGCAAGGCTGGAGGTAGGAGTCAATAATTGTGGGTGGGTTACTGTATCTGAGCTGCTCACCTTAGAGTAGAGGCAAAACACAATGTAAGTAAAAAGAGAAATTTCTGAAATGTTTGAGTTACTATTCTGAAACTTTGAATTTAAAATATATTTATAATGAATTAAATTTTAAGGGCCCCTAAATAGTATATAAAGTACCAGAAGCAGTCTCTGCAGATAAACACCATCAATGTGTAAGTAGGAAAACTTCTTTAGCTTCTATCTCCCTCGGTTTTCTAACAGCTCCGTGGATCCTTTTCTGCCTAATGTGAATGCCCACGTGCTTTTCTTTTTGACTTCCCTAGTGAGCCTCTGGTGTTAAGGGCTGCATTTTGACTTGCCACTCCTGAGAAAAACAAAAGTGCTCCTTCTTTGCTGACGTGAAACCTTCACTGCCATCTGCACATGCTCATTCTGGCAGCTTCTCATGACCCTTCAACTCCCAGGAAATCCTGAGAGAAATGAAAGGGACAGGCCCGCCCCCGCAGTAGAGTGAATTCCCGGCTGAGTCACACCTGTGGGACGAACGCTGACACGTACATTGACAGGCCTACTTCGTACCCAAGCGCTGCTGGGACTCAGCACACGGCTGCTTGGAAGCCTGGCACATCCCCACACTGTGGTGGAATGTTGCCTCCCCAACTTGTTCTTCAAGTTGGAGTGGAAACCTCCCTCCATCCAATCAACTTTTCTGGATTAACTGGGGTATGTGGAAGGGGTGGAAGAGAATCCTTTTGTCCCCCCGGATTCTGAGAGAACCGTTACAGGAACCTGGCCCTGCGGTCTGCTAACTGCTGCCACCCACACCAGTCTTAACTGCCACACTCTGAGGGGCCTAGTCCCGAAGCAGCTCTTTGGACTGCTTTTGTGGTCATAGCAGCCCTCAAGACCAGACAGCCTGCCAAACCCCGGGAAACTTGGAGTTTAGGTCAACTTAATGCTTTCCCATTAGGCGCTGGGAAGAAAGAAGGTGTAGAGTGACATGAATGCATGAAAACCAGTGTAACTCTGCCTCAAACATACTGTTTTTGCCAGATCGGTTTCCTGACCAACTGCTTTTTTTTTGTTTTTAACTTTTTCTTTTTTTTTAAATAAATTTATTAATTTTATTTATTTATTTTTGGCTGCACTGGGTCTTTGTTGCTGTGTGTGGGCTTTCTCTAGTTGTGGCGAGCGGGGGCCACTCTTCGTTGCGGTACGCGGGCTTCTCACTGCGGAGGCTTCTCTTGCTGCGGAGCATGGGCTCTAGGCACGCGGGCTCAGTAGTTGTGGCTCGTGGGCTCTAGAGTGCAGGCTCAGTAGCTGCGGCGCACAGGTTTAGTCGCTCCGCGGCATGTGGGATCTTCCCGGACCAGGGCTCGAACCCGTGTCCCCTGCATTGGCAGGTGGATTCTTAACCACTGTGCCACCAGGGAAGCCCCGCAACTGCTTTTTATGAAGATATTTTTTTGGTATTAAATCTTAGTTTTATCTCTATGACAAAATAGGGTATAAACAATAAGTAAATAAAAGAAAGCTCCCAACTGGAGAAAGTCCACAAATTATGTTGTTTACTTAACCAATAACATCAATATCACTTGACTTTCACATATGTTTTACAGGTATAGGATGTTGTAAAATAACCAAGCACCTGTTATCAAGTTGGACATGGGCAGTTAGAGGATGAGGGGTTTGGATGTGGTCTTTAGATGTCAGACAGACCTGTGTGTTTAACACCTGTTCTGCCTCTTACCCTGTGATCTTGGACAAGTTACCCTATTTCTCTAGGCCTCAATTTCCTAATCTAAAGAACGGAGATAATTATTATGTAGCACTTGTCACATTGGATTGTTGAGAGGACTGAGATCATACAAATAAAATGCTTAGCATAGTGCCAGCCACATAAAAGGCTGAGTGTCAGCAGTGATGTTGCTAATGAAGCTGATAGCACCACCTGTAATGGGTAATTTTATGTGTCCACTTGACTAGGCTAAGGAATGCCCAGATAGCTGGTAAAACATTACTACTGGTGTATCTCTGAGGGTGTTTTCGGAAGAGATTAGCAGTTGAATTGGTAGGCTGAGTAAAGAAGATTGCTCTCACCAATGTGGGTTGGTATCAGCCAATCTATTGAAGGCCTGAGTAGAACAAAAAGGTGAAGGAAGGGAGGATCTGTTCTCTGCTTGAGCTGGGACATCAATTTTCTCCTGCCCTCAGACATCTGCACTCCTGGTTCTTGGACCTTTGAACTTAGACCAAATTACACCACAGGTTTTTCTGGGTCTCTAGCTTGCAGATGGCAGACTGTGCGGCTTCTAAGGCTCCACAACTGCATGAGCCAACTTATATGTGTACGTACACATCTGCCTATCTATCTATCTATCTATCTATCTAACTGTCTATCTCTCCTGTTGGTTCTGTTTCTCTGGAGAACCCTAATACACCACCACTACGCTGAGTTTTTCCCTTCTTATGTAGATTGATAACCATTGAGAGAGCATAGACTATTCAATGATTGGGAATACGAGATTCTGGTCATTAGACAAATTAAAAAAAAACACAACTAGATCAATGAATATATAAAGTCCTTCATAGATACATTTATAATGCAGCAAATGGATTTTACCAAGGTTTTGATTAGTGTGCAGGTATTTATTAGTGAAATACTCAAAGGTATGAAAATTACTTTCTTTTGTCAGGATCAACTTAAGTTCAATAAACTAAGTGTGTGTGTGTGTGTGGGTGTGTGTATTTGCTTTACTCATATTGTGAATATGTTTTCTTGAAGCTGATTTGAACGAATGACTCTAAAGAAGAGATATGCTGCAAGTAAGGATGTAGTTTTCAGCCATGGGTAAAATAGGGTAAGGATATCACATTATTGCGATTTTTAGGATGATTTTAATGTCAACAACAAGGAGTGCTCTCTCAGTATTGCCAAAATAAACACTGTTTGGAATTCAAGAGGGATTTATGGAATAATAATTAATTTCTATATTGATCAGGGGAAAATCTACTTAGTGCTTGAAAACTTAAGGTCATGGTAATTTATTGCATCTTGTGACATCAAATCAACTATTTTTTAAATTGAGGTACTGTTGATGTACAATATTACATAAGTTTTGGGTGTAGAGCATAGTGATTCACAATTTTTAAAGGTTATAATGTATTTATAGTTATTATAGACTATTGTCTATATTCCGTGTGTTGTATAATGTATCCTTGTAACTTATTATTTTATTTTATTACTTTTTTTTTGTGGTACGCAGTCCTCTCACTGTTGTGGCCTCTCCCGTTGCAGAGCACGGGCTCCGGACGTGCGGGCCCAGCGGCCATGGCTCACGGGCTTAGCCGCTCCGCGGCATGTGGGATCTTCCCGGCCCGGGGCACGAACCCGTGTCCCCTGCATTGGCAGGTGGACTCTCAACCTCTGCGCCACCAGGGAAGCCCTAACTTATTATTTTATACATAGTGGTTTGTAGCTCTTAATCTTCTAGCCTTATCTTGCCCCTCCCTCCTTCCCTCTCCCCACTGGTAATCACTAGTTCTCTATATCTGTGAGTCTGCTTCTTTTTTGCTATATTCACTAGTTGGTTGTATTTTTTTAGATTCCACGTTAGACGATATCATACAGTATTTGTCTTTCTTTGTCTGACTTATTTCACTCAGCATAATACCCTCCAAGTCCATCCATGTTGTTGCAAATGGCAACATTTCATTCTTTATTTTATAGCTGAGTAGTATTCCACTGAATATATATACCACATCTTCTTTATCCATTCATCTGTTGATGGACACTGAGGTTGCTTTTGTAACTTGGCAATTGTAAATAGTACTGCTATGAACATTGGGGTCCGTTTATATTTCTGAATTAGTGTTTTATTTTTTCAGATATATATACCCAGGAGCGGAACTGCTAGTCCATATGGTAGTTCTATTGTTAGGTTTTTGAGAAAACTTCATACTGTTTTCCATAGTGGCTGCACCAATCTACCTTCCCTCAAATTAACTACTTATTAAACTTTATACTAGAAAAAATTCTCCTAGTCTTTTTTTTGCTCCTTGTGTAGATAATATGTTTTTGAATCTTTCGTGTACGTTCAGAATTAGAAACTCAGGCAAAAGATTCAAAAACTTGCATCTGAAGAAAGGAAAGCTTCTTTGGAAAACGAATGAAATTAAAGTTATCCAGCATCAACCTTGGTACCACAATTTTGAAGAGCTGATAAAATTCTCTTTCCTTTGGTTGAAATTCATCTCTTACTAGGTGTACAATACCAGATTGGTATCTATGCTCTATACGAAACCCTATCTTAGTTCCCAGTGCTTTATTGGTATCAATCCATTCTGACTTTGGCATGTTGCCGCAGAGTTTGACACATGCACAAGTATGAGTGAAAATACTCCAAGAACACTGGGACATGTTTAAATTGCCTACCATCCACCAGTGGGTATTTCAGAATGTCTCCCAACCTTTGATTACTCAAGTATTACTGACCAAGTCAGGATTAATCATCTGTCACTTTTCACATGTTCACTTACAAATTGAGAATTGTCATTTTATGCTAATATATTCCTGGTAAACTTTGCCAGTCACTTTTATCTCTAATAAATCAAAACTACCTTTTCAACTAAATGATTACTTGTAGATGGGAAGTACCAACCCACAGACCCCCCCAGAGCTAGTGCTTTATCTCTGTCACTGATATTCAGAGCCCCCCTCCCCCCCAAAAAAAGAAACTTGTCAGGGTGTTTGTTGAGAAGGGTGTACCTATGACATTTCTGGCCCAGTCTACCCACAAGTACTAGAGTTCTAGTCAGAATTTCCAGGTTTGGAAAACATTAGCCATCAGGCAACTGGGCAAGGGGCCCTTCAAATGGGAGGGCAGTATTGAGGGTGTAAGAATGATCCAGAGAACGTTATATTTTATGACTTTCCTTGCTGCCCTGCATTAACTAAAATTTTATACAGATGACATCAGATTAGACTATACCTTAAGGCAGCCTGAAAGGGGGGAGGGGGAATAAATCACATATATGAATGCATGGGATTACTCTATTCTCCATACTCTCACAACCTTTTAAAAAGCTTATAGCCTACTATAACTCATTTCCCTTTATAATTGGGTATGTCTGCATGCCTAACTCTTCTGTTGGACAGCATTTCAAAATTCAGAAAGGTAGAACATGGCCTCCTTTGCTTTTGCATTCAGTGTATGGTTCAGCACAGTATCTGGTCAATGGTGCTCAGTAGGGGTTTGCTGGCTATGCAGGGGATGAGGGGGCAGTACCATCCCTTTGCCCTTTGCCTTGGTCATGGTAGAAGTTAGATGTTCCTTGTCAGAGTCTCTATATAAAAGCCACTACACACATCTATGACATCTCTGTATTCATCAGATGTCTCTCCTCTCACTACCCTCTTGAAGTTACTGTCAAGCTGTCATGCGTGTCAGGGCATTTTGAACCATAAGACCAAATGTATTCACCCAAATCTGCCATATTTTAGTGAAGCAGAATCCAAGATTCAGGACAAGGGGGAAACCTATGGCTCGTACAAGGTAAATTGGTAATGACCAATTCAGAAATATAGGGCAAGAGAAGGGAACATTAACTTTGTCAAGGATTGCTTGATGAAGTGATTGAGAGTGGGAAACCAGGCAGAGAGGCACAGAACAGTGAAATCCTGAAACTGAGAGATGTAAAGACAGAAATGGACATTCAAATACATGCACATACGCACCCTAGCATTCTAGTTCCAGGGCTGAATCTGTAAGCCTGTTCCTTGACCTGGCCTCTTCATGTTCTTTCCACCACCCCATACCCCCAGCCTTTAAAAACAGATAACTCACTTATGCTTTCTTTCCAGGAATATTTAAAAAAATTATTAAAACAATAAAACCCCTGTCAAACATGATGAGCTCCTCAGAGACAAAGCACACCTCTGACCTATAAGGTGCTTCCTTAAAATTACTTTAAGTGTTAGATAGTGGTAAAGAGATAGATAATCTGGATAGAGTCTAGTCACTTATATGCCAAATAAGCAACCATCAGCAGCCAGATGAACTGCTTTTTTATTTTTTTAAGATCCTCCCCACAGCTATTTCCTGTGATCCTTTCTCCTTGACACTTTCTTTATGAAGGAAGTGAGGGTGGGAAGAGACCAGGTCAAGAAAGAAAAAGATTTCTTTTATGATACAGATTTACAAGTAATACATCTTTTGATAAAGCTGTTTAAGGATAAAAAAGTCTACGGACATCTGTGACATGTGTGTCTTGCAAAAATGAATAAATAATGACATGGCTGCTCTGACTAGGAAATGAAATGGAAAAAGAAATCCTATTGTTTGAAAGTAGCTTCTTATATGTGATTTAAAAAATTTGTTACTAAGTGTTTTTTTTCATAGGAAGAATATGTTAGGATTCATTTTAGAAATTTTCTTTTGATCAATTTTATAATTGGTTAATTTTGTTATGTTTAACACACATATTTTATTGGAATAAAAAGAAAAGAAGATGTGAGCATATACACATAAAGCAGTAAACTTTGTAATGCAAACAATAATGAAAATATTACCACCTAGTTATCTTTTTTAGATGATTTCCAAATAATTTTCATTTTAAATTCTTTAAGACTATAATTCTTTCCAAGTAAATGAGACACTCTTTATTCTAATTTTAAGTGACTCTTTTACCTCTATCAGAAGTATAAAACATCTTCTAAACATCCTCTTCAAACATTTGGTGATGTAATTCAAATGATTTGGGAAGGGGAGAAGCAAGTTGTTAAGTTGTGTCATTTAGAGATACAGAATCTCAACTGGAATATGGTAACTCACAATTTGTAATTGATTATGATTTTTTTAATGAATGGGAAAAGTCGAATTAGGGATTTTACCATCATCAATAGACGCGTGGAACACTTCCTATTTGTTCTAAAAGCAATTACGGATATCAGAATATGTTTCCGGAAATTCATTTTCAGCGTGACTCTTGCTATATCAACATTTTTGTTACTAATCCATTAATTCATGATAATGATCCTGGCACAGAGGCACTGAAATGTTCTCAAACACACACACCCTTACACACACACGCACACACACACATGCCAAAAGTCATAGGTTCAAGTATTTCTTAATCCAGCACCCTTCCATTTAGGGTCCGGAATTTCTTACATTTGAAAATACTGCATTATTCTCAGACTATACTAAATGTATTAAAGAATAGTGGGTCTTATAACTTAGAAAGACTTTACAAACAAGGGTATTTAAATTTTAAAAAATCCAGATATCCCTCAGTCAATCATAAATACACAAATGTACCAAGACATACCATTTTGCAAGCACTGAGGTTTTATTTGACTTCAATTCAATCTTCTAGTTTAGTTACAAAATAAGACACAAACAGACGTAGTAGCAGCATCAAGAGCTACAACTTTTCGGGTGTCAGGTCCTCCCTGCATGACATCCCATGTAATTTTCACAATAGGTCTGTGAAGTTGGGGTTATTATTCTGATTCTAAAGATGGAGTCAGAGATTCAAGAAGATACAAAGCTGAATTTGAACTGAGTCCATTTCACTTTAAGCTTGTGCTTTGTGGTTTCAGAACTGTGGTTCTAAAACATCAGAGGCAGTCATGCCCTATTTACTGGGATATTTGCATTTTAGCCAAGTTTGTTATAAAGTGCATTTTTCTGAAGGAAACTCTACTTTGCCAATAATTTATATTACACAATTTGAGACTGTTTACCAGTATACAAGTTTTATGAGGGCTGAGACCATGTCTGCCTGTTTTTTTGTTTTGTTTTGTTTTTTTGTTTTTTCTTATTGCAGACACAGTGCCTGGCAGATAGGAGGTATTCAATAAATATTTGTTAAATGAATTAACCATGGGAAAAAAGTTTCTTATATGTAATAAAAACATAGTTATGGATTCAGAAAAAAAATTTAGTGTGCATTTTAGGTTTAAGAAATAAATAAAAGGAATGTTACTCAAATATGGTTACATATTCAAAGCAGTAGTAAAATTCTTTGCTATACTTTAAATAATAAAGTATTTCTGATAATCAAATATAATGTATATCAGGAATTTGGATATTATGAATACCTGCTTTATGATTTTCTCTCATCATAAAGTAGTCAAGCCTTAGAAATTGTGCAATTTCAGTAAATTTTCAACAGCCTCAAATTTATTTGAACATATATAATTTCAACTTCAGAATAAATTTCTTTACTTTTTTTGCTACCACTGAAACTTGCTGAATTTTTTCTACTCTGATAATATTTTTATAACCTGCTTTAATCTGCCTAGGTAATCAGTGACTTACACTCTGAATTCCATCTCTTTTTATGTTGTGTTTAAGACGTTCTGTAAGCATCTTAAATTTAGGGACACTATAGTGTTCATCATTGTATCTTTAAGATTTAACATGGATCTGGCCTATTGTAGAGACTCAAGAAATTCCTGTGGAAAGGAGAGAAGGAAGGGTGTGAGAGATGGAGGGGGGAGGAGAAGGGAACGGAGAGGAGAGAGAAAAGGAAGGACTGAGGGAAGGAAGGGGGAAAAGAGGAGAGAGAGGAGGAAGAAGGAAACTAAATTCGTTCTTGGATTAGAAGAGATGAAGCCAAGAATCAACAATGCTGAATCCTTGCTTAGGGGTGGGATGGTGGGGGGCGAGTAGTGGGAGGGAGGTCCAAGAGGGAGGGGATATATGTATACATGTAGCTGATTCTCTTTGTTGTACAGCAGAAACTAGCACAACATTGTAAAGCAACTATACTTCAATAAAAAAAAAAAAAGAAATAGAGATCTACTGCAACATCTGCCAAGATGTTTGCATGTTAACCACCTAGAGACTAACAAAGTCCATTAATAACTGCCACTTTTGACTAAGACTTGTGTCCTTACAGATACTTCATATCAGATTTGTTATTGAGCCTAAGGAAGTGCTAATCATTGTCTGACATTTCACTACAACCCATAAATTGCAAGATTAGTAAAATCATTCAGATGACTGTTGCCACAGAATACATTTATTAATTAGTAGCTATATCCTCTAGATTCTCCAAGTTCTAGGGGATGGAGTGAATT
This sequence comes from Tursiops truncatus, assembly GCF_011762595.2. Lineage (NCBI taxonomy): Eukaryota > Metazoa > Chordata > Mammalia > Artiodactyla > Delphinidae > Tursiops > Tursiops truncatus. The sequence continues at coordinate 30,059,170 of NC_047044.1, read as the reverse complement.
TTTGACTAGTACTGTTACAATAATTTTGACTCTGTATCATACATTCATACTGCATGCAGTTTGGTAATACCTTTTTTCATGTGCATCTTAAGTACTTTTATCTTTCCAAATCTGAACTTCTGTGTTGCTTACATTGCTGGTATTAGCAAATATAAGGAGGTTTTTCAGAAGAAAAGGAAAGGGAATACAAGCAGAACACAGGTTCTGTGACAACATTCTAAAATTTCTCACTAGTAAGAGAATCTTTCTACTCCTCAAAATCAATCAGGCAGTAAGCATTTATTGAAAACCCAAAGAATGAACTGTGTAGGCCCTTAAATAAGAATAATCTCCAGGACTATTAGTGCCAGCCAAATACTTATTTTCTATGTCACTCAGAAAGGGAGCCATATGATACCTTTCTGAACAGCTGATTAAAACACTTAACATTGATTCACCTTTTATCTAAAGATAAAATAAATTGAATGGGGAATTACTCAAGAGTTCTCAAATTTAGATTATGCAAATGTCTAGTATTCTTATTCTTACTCTCAGGATGCACACAAACAAACAAGAAATTATTGAAGGCTCTCTTCCTTGAAAAAATACAAGTACTAAGTAAATTATATATCATTTTAAAATTCAAGAGTCATTTATTTAATGCCTATTATGTTGAATAGGGATGTGGGACAGGGACATTGCAAATTTCATAAAAATGTCTGATGCCCCTGTGAGTATGATCATGTTTTTGAATATTTCTGTCGAACGAGGGCTATGGGTCTTCCTAATGGAGTGGAAAACTGCCTTATCTCCTGCTTCTCTCCATGTTTAGTCAGCTAGTTGAACATACTGACCTATTATTGACCGATCACCAAGAACAAGATGCATGTCTTTCCTGAATCTTTAATCCATTCCAACATTCCAATCCATTCCAATCCAATTTAATCTTAAATTCCTAAACTAACCATGAAGTGTGATGTGGTGGGAAAACCATGGTGTTTGGAATCAAATGGATTGCAGTTTAAATCCCAGCTCTTTTAACTAATCTCTTGGGAAAATTACTTAACTCCTCAAAGGTTTTTCATCTATAGAATAGACCTCTTTTTTTTGGTCACAAGGTTGGCTAGAGGATTAAAATGAAATAATATATGTAAAGTATATAGTCCAATTCTTGCCATGTACTAGTAACTCAACAAATGGCTCTATCTTCCTGGTTTCCCCCTAAACTGGCAAAGGGGAAGTTCTGGAGGAGGGCAAAAGTCAGGTGGAATGAGAGCGAGGGACTTAAATCATTGGAAACCGATTACATCCCTGCTCTGGCTTTTGGGGTCACTGCATCCAGGGACTCTATGTACTTTATAACATAGTTAAAGCATTGTTTCCTAGTGAGGTTGATTATTAAAATTCCTTGGAAATGGGCCTGGGCTCATATTCTGATGTAAGATGGGTCTAAAATTCAGATTCTGAATGTTGTAATGGGAACCCCCAAATCCATGTTTGTTTGTTTTTTTGCGGTACGCGGTCCTCTCACTGTTGTGGCCTCTCCCGTTGTGGAGCACAGGCTCCGGATGCGCAGGCTCAGTGGCCATGGCTCATGGGCCCAGCCGCTCTGCAGCATGTGGGATCTTCCTGGACCGGGGCACGAACCTGTGTCCCCTGCATTGGCAGGCGGACTCTCAACCACTGCGCCACCAGGGAAGCCCCCAAATCCATGTTTTTATAATACTATAGATTTTTGATGTCAAGCAAGGCTAGGAACTGCTGAACTAAGATAGGTGATATCATAGGCCATGATGACAAGGGGGGACTATGAAATTTCAAAGAGCCCATGCTTCTGGGACAAATCCTTGGGACTCAGTGAAGCAGAAGGATATGTGATTTTGTTATTGTGTGGTTAATTGTATGTGTCAACTTGACTGGGACACGGGGTGCTCAGATATTTGGTTAAACATTATTCTAGGCTGTTTCTGGATGAGATTAACATTTGAATCCATAGACTGAGCAAAGCAGATTGTGCTTCCTCAATGTGGGTGGGCCTCATCCAATCCCTCGGAGGCCTGAGTAGAACAAGAGGCAGGGTATGGCAGAATTCTCTTTCTGCTTTCAAGCTGAGACATTGGTTTTCTCCTTTACTTAGACTGGATCTTACACCATCAGCTCTTCTGGTTCTCAGGTCTTCAGACTTGAATGGGGTTGTGGAAAAGATGGTCATTACCTGGCAGAAGTTAAGACAGCTGAGACTCATTTCAGAAGCTGAAGCTTGCAAGTGCAGGGTTGGGAAATGTGACGGGAGCCTGGAAAATGAGGTTCATTGCCACTTTAAATAAAGAAGCTCCAAATGGCCTGGCATGACTTCATTTTACAGGTAGTGGAGATCCTTGTGGAGGGGAATGAAGTCAGGAAAAACAGTGAAAATATTGGTGCATGGCAGAGGAAGAACCAGCAGTTAGAGTGAGCACCTCATAATCTGCCATTTAAAGAGATGATGGAGGTCTTGATGGTCCATACCCTGGTGCTACCCACTTAGACTTGCTCATCTAATAAGAGGCTACTTCACTTAATGGCTTCCTTTTCAGTGCATCTCTGGAGTACCGCTGAGGTCAAACGTAGTGGTCCCTATACAATTTTGACAACTCTTTCTTCCTTGCCCTTAAAGAACATCATCTCCCAAAATGTGCTCAGTGGAATCGATGTTCATAGGTGTTGGGTAAAAAGAGGTTCTACCGGGCTTCCCTGGTGGCGCAGTGGTTGAGAGTCCGCCTGCCGATGCAGGGGACGTGGGTTCGTGCCCCGGTCCGGGAAGATCTCACATGCCGCGGAGTGGCTAGGCCCGTGAGCCATGGCCGCTGAGCCTGCGCATCTGGAGCCTGTGCTCCACAACGGGAGAGGCCACAACAGTGAGAGGCCCACGTACCGCAAAAAAAAAAAAAAAAAGAGGTTCTACCATCAATAAAGTTTGGGAAACAGTGGGTTAACAAAGATAAACAAGTTTCTGTACAGCAGGTTTTCTCAGATCTTTTAATAAATTAGTGTACATTGGGAATGTGCAAGAAAGAGATATAGTTTGAAGCATTTCCCCAAACCTTTTGACCACTGTATTAGTCAGGATTCTCTTGGTTTTTAAGTTACAGAAATCCAGCTTCAATAGGCATAAGCCATACAGGGAACTTGCTGGCTCACAGAACCAAGGTTGAATCACAGGCATGGTTGAATCTGGAGGCCTCAAATGTCACCAGGGTCTGTCTCTTTCCATCTCTTGGCTCAGTTCTCCCCTGAGTTGGCTTTGTTCTCATGAAATCTTTCTCTATGCAGCTCCAGGCTTACATTATACTTATAGTTACAAGTTTCACTTTGGAAAAATCTCCATAGAGAACAGAACTTATTTAAGTGAATTGTTTTTGAATTAAAAGTATATACATTGTAAGCAATTAAGTTATAATAATGATATATAAAATGTAATTTCTGAAGACCTTGTTTTTGTATAAAAATCTTCTTGATGACAGCCTATGGTATTGGTGTGTGCTGGTTTAAGATACTATGAAAGTGCCTAATGGAAGCTGTTCCTCAGAAGAATTAATGTGCTTGAGAACATAAGAACATTAGAACAAACATTAGAACTCAGTTTGCTTCCCAATTCCCTGACATTCCCGCATCCCCCAAATAGTGCTTAATAATTTACACAGTGCTTTCTTATTGCTTCCAACATCATTAGGACCCACCTTGGTTTAAGGAAGTAGGTTATCAACACATTAAGGTGATCATACAATTTTATAAACTACATACTATAGTATTTATAGTGGAACCTTTAAAAAAAAAATCTTAAGCTATTACTCTTACAGTATTACCCTACCACCTCTGGACCAGGAACCTATTTTAATTGTGCTACAATTAAAACTACAGGGTTTCCCTGGTGGCGCAGTGGTTGAGAGTCTGCCTGCCGATGCAGGGGACACGGGTTCGTGCCCCAGTCCGGGAAGATCCCACATACCGCGGAGCGGCTAGGCCAGTGAGCCACGGCCGCTGAGCCTGCGTGCCCGGAGCCTGTGCTCCGCAACAGGAGAGGCCACAACAGTGAGAGGGCTGCGTACCGCAAACAAACAAACAAACAAAAACCAAAAATACTACAGAAGATATACCCATTTGACAACTTTTATTAGTTGTCAACTTTATTGTAAATTTCTGAATAGACTCCAGATATATTCGCCTGTGAATCACAGGAGTCTTCATTAGTGTCCCAAATTGGCTCTAAATCATCAAGATCACATCTCGACACTGGCAGGAATTGCTGAATCGTAAATATGAAAAAGGCTTCTCTTCAATTGGTCAACTAGTAATCATTTTAAATTTGAAATGCATAATGGTAATGACTCTATTTTTACATATGGGATATTTTGAGGGATTTTGATATTTCTAACCTAAGGAAATTATTCCAGCAAGTTAGAAATTCAATTCCTTGGAGATGCTCATTTCTCTTCCTATATATTTACAATGTCTTTACGGCTAGCTAGGAAGACAACTACAATGAAAGCAAATCATCTGGAATTTTTATAACTGGAATCACAAACGCTGGTCAATCTATTCCATGATACTGTTCAATGTTCATTGATGACAATATCTTGAGAAATTTCAAGATTCTTCAGCAGTTTCAGAATCATCAAAAGAGATCATATTATGCCTAACAATAAACTAACAACTGAATATTATTTATATTATTGCTTGAAAGCTAGTTATCCACATAGTATACATATGTGTATCTTTGAATTGTTTGATCAAACAGATAACTCTGCAAGATAACAGTTTCCAACAGAAGTTTTTGTCTCAAACCTTTTGAATAAAATGCTTAGGTGTTCTCCCACATCAAAAGATCTTCTAGGTAACAGCTAACAGTAATTGATAAGTGCTCTATTCATATAATGTCACTTAATCCTCACAATGACTTTATGAAAGAGGTAGCATTTTTTTAAACCTAACTTTACAGAGGAGGAAACTGAGGCACGTGGAGGAGGTTGGTTAAGTGCCTAATGTTACACACTTGTCAATGGCAGAGTAGGACTAGGCAATTCAACTCCAGAATCAGTGAGAGTGACCATGGTTAATACAACTGTTAGTTGTTTTACCTATGAGCAGATTACTTCACAACATGACCCAAGGCACAACAATGGGAACACTGAGATTTATCTCCAGTGTAGGAGAATCCTATGTTGAGCACACCCACACACGTGGTAAGGCCAGCCCGATGGTTCAGCACATTTTGCTTATTGCATGGCTTTTGTTTCTTGACTTCAGTTTAAAAGACTTTAACAAAGCTCCCATAAATAAGAGACCAAGTAAATAAAAATCTCATATTTGTACTCTTACACTAATAAGCTTAATAACAATAATCCACAAACATCTGCAATCATAAAGTAAAAACTTCATTACCATTTCAATGCAGTTACTACAAATCCTCAGGTTAGCCAGTACACACCAGCTGTGTCTTGGTGCTTCACAACATAAAACGGCAAATCATTCCAAATTACCACTCTCTGTTAGTGACTCTTGCTCCCTGGCTCCCGTCCCAAACACTCCTGCTGTTCAGGTCTATTGTTTCTTCTCACTAGAAGCCTTTTATTTCCTGGGAAAGCTTGAAGGATTGTCTCCATGAAAAATTAGCCTAATCTAACTTCTGATTTCCCACTATATGTCCTTCCAATGTTCTGGGCATACTTAGCCCTCCTTCCCCTCTATCCACGGACATCTAATACACATTTCTAGGAGATGAATAGAATACATCACCTAAAGAATGAAACTGAAGGAGTTAACATAGTTTATGCTCTTTTGTGGTTTTGTAAAATGAACTGGTCCAAGATTCAGATAATGAGCTTTGGTCTCTCTACAGGAGCTGTGGAGTTGAGAAAACTCCCTCTCCATAATTCCTGCCATGGGCCTCTAAGTCATCAAATTCCATATAAAATTACAGAGGACTTCCCTCTGAGAGTTTATGGCCTCAGAACAGCAGGTTAACAACCAGATTGGTAGAAAATGAAGGATCATCTTTGAACTACATGTAACACATATGCCAGCTTATAGAAATTTTATACTGCTTACGACATCATACTTAACAGGCACTTTATTTTTATACTGCAAAATACTTATCTATTCTCTTTCATCTGGAGCTTTTTTTTTTTTTTTTTTTTTTTGCGGTACGTGGGCCTCTCACTGTTGTCGTGGCCTCTCCCGTTGCAGAGCACAGGCTCCGGACGCGCAGGCTTAGCGGCTATGGCTCACGGGCCCAGCCACTCCGTGGCATGTGGGATCTTCCCAGACCGGGGCACGAACCCATGTCCCCTGCATCGGCAGGCGGACTCTCAACCACCGCGCCACCAGGGAAGCCCTGGAGCTTAAACTTTTTTTGCAATCCTGAATACAACTGAAGAGAGGCAATGAGAGGGTATTTGGTCTTAGCCTTACTGGTGATATATAAAATTTCAGGAAAACACTGTCTTTTGGATTAACTCTTCCAGTACATAAACATAACTAAGAAATCTGTTTCTTCTAGGATATGGAAACCCAAGTCTATTAACTATTGAAAATAGGGGTCATTTAAATATTTTCTCTATTTAAGATTTCTAATCAGATGCTAGAAAACACTGGGAGAATATTTTTCTTGCATTATCTTCTCTTTTGTTGTCATAACCTAGTATCTTGTATAGATGATCTCATTTTGTTTTTCTAGGGACTTGGGGATCTGTTTATAAGGCCTCTTCAGACCTTCATCTGGGAGCCTTTTATGGGGCAGGTGGATATCCTACTGGAGCCGTGAGCTGCCTTCAGAGACCATCTTCCCCTTGGAATATGGCAGCTGACTGAAAATGAGATTAACCCTAAAGGCATGTACCACAGATATTTTAACTCTTTGGTGATGTGCCTATTTTGACTCCAATAAAAGAGGACTGCTCTGCCTGCTAACACAGAGTGGAACTCAGCTGAGAAGAAATGAGGCAGCCATTCATGACACCGCACATCCTTTCCCAAGCAACCTGTTATACAAATGAAACATTGTTCGTACATGGCAAATTCACGAAGGCAGAAGGGAAGAGGTTAGAAGAGTCTGTCTGCATGGTTCCATTGTATGTAATAGGGAGAAAAATTGGTAATAAACATGGTAATGGGCTCATTTTCATAGATTGAGCTCATAAATCTTCTCTAGAGCTGCCTTTAAATCTTGACAAGAAATTTACCACAAAGAAGTAGAGGCATCGTGATATGAAAAATGTAGTAAATGGAACGCCCTGAAAAGCTGATCCATCTTAAACGTCAAGCTAAGGGTAAGCTAACCTATTTCTAATCTTCTCTTTGTTAGCTAGCACACGGTACTTGACATATTTTTCAAGATAGAAAAATAAAGTGACATCTGTTTATAGAGTTCACTGGCAGATCCACACATTGTGGGCTGTTTTGACAATTGGTTTCTAAAAATAGATTTAGGACAAATGTAGACATTCTTTGTCATGGTAGGGTCATCACAGACTCTAGTAGCCTGCGTGAGCTACTCCTGACACCTGAACACCTATTTTTAGGAGGCCTCAAGGAGTGAGTTGTAGTCGCTGTGGAGATATCTGTGAGGCTCTCAGTAATTCTTAGATGATGGATTTCCATTCTGAACATGAACTCTCACAAACAAGATTCAACTTAAAGGACTGAAAACATTTATTCTGAAAGCACTACCTTGAACCTTGTTTCACCATTCCAAGATACTGTAATATAACACACCATTGCAAACTTACTAGACTCACATGTATGGTTTGTATAGACTGGGTTCAAAGTGCACCATTCTTCAAAGGGACTAGGAAAGTTACTGACTTTGAACACTAACAGTCAGGTGGCTGTGCATGTACCAGTGTCAGCATACGATAGGAGAGGTCAGATTCTGGGAGGCAGGACAACTCTGAACAGGGATTCAGTCACAATATTTGATGGCTCCAAATTGTTACAGGGTATGACACTGAGTACCTTGTGTAGACATAGACTAGAGATAGTAGGTAGCTGGATAACTTGTTCTGGGATATTTAGAATACTGAATTAAAAACTGGCAGCCCCTTAAAGGAGACAGAGACCTCAATCAAACTCTTCAACAGGAGATATATATACATATATATATATACACATATATATGTATATATACATGTATGTCTTTGTGTGTACACACAGTGTACAATATTTTTGTTTAGAAAATATCTGTGTATTTGAAATACATTAAATATCTTCATGCTCATGGAAATCATCTAGGAATAATACATAAATTAACCTACCAAATAAAATCCATATTAATTAGAAATATATGGTTTAATTCAGAGGACAGGATACTATTAAACAGAAGGATAGTGTTAAACACTTAAGTAATTGAGGGCTTCCCTGGTGGCACAGTGGTTAAGAATCCACCTGCCAATGCAGGGGATATGGGTTCGAGCCCTGGTCCGGGAAGATCCCACATGCCACAGAACAACTAAGCCTGTGCGCCACAACTACTGAGCCTGCACACCTAGAACCCGTGCTCTGCAACAAGAGAAGCCACTGCAATGAGAAGCCCGCACACCGCAATGAAGAGTAGCCCCCGCTCGCCGCAACTAGAGAAAGCCCACGTGCAGCAAGGAAGACCCAACACAGCCAAAAATAAATAAATAAAAGTAAATAAATTTAAAAAAAGTAATTGAGACAACAGAACTCTTTATGAAGAAAATATTAAGCAAATAATGTTAATGTTTTTTCCAAGATAGGATTAGATTCAAATTTCTTGTTTTCGTGGTAGCCTCTAACAAGACTGTCTATAGTTTGATAGTTTCTTCATCATTTTTTTCTATAGTTTGATACTTTACCCTTTTCTCTCTTCACATGTTATCTTGACTAATATCCTTGATGTTGGTGATAAATAAAGACCCTTTGAACATTTTCACTCTGTCTTCTCGATCAGTAGATTTCTTTATTGTGATCTCGTTTTCCAAAGGCCCTGTAAGTTGTCCTGTCATTAAAATGCCTTTTGATTTCTACAGATGACTTATTCTAATTTGAAAATCTTTCTCAACTTCTCAGAAATTCAAGGGTAGACTAAATTGGCAGTAATTGAAGAAAGAAAAATGTGTGGATATTAAACTCTGCTAAAGAAAATCTGGGAGTTAGGGGTGAAGGCAGAACTGGAAATGGGGCAGAGGAAGGGGATAATTCAAACCACTCTGATTAAATTTAGCGTATTGAAACATTTCAACAAAATGAGAATGATCATTCACGCCCTGAGGGAAAATTGCCATTCCATTCTGGATGGAATTCCTATTTTTGAGAACTGCAAATTTGCTAAAGTAGTAGATTCATCCAAAATTAGCTTGTAAAATGCTTGCAATAAGCAACATCTCCAAATCATGGTCAAATGGCATTTTGTACAGACGTTCCATGATAAAATATCTTACATAGGTTAAAGTACAATTATGAAAATGTCTTCTATTTCTTCAGGGTTTTATTACCATGTTTTGCAAATTTAATATCATATACTGAGCTGATATAAGCTGAAAATAATATATTTCTAGGCCTGGCAAGGATATCCAGCTTCTGTACTTAAGAACCAAGGGAGGCTGTCCTTAAAAATGTGTGATTTTTCACCCGGTGAAACATTGCTAATGCCATGGTTAGTCACCAGCCTCATAACTTATCTCAGCCAGTCAAATGAGAACTATTTATTAAATGACAGTAGTGTGCAAAACCCTGTATGATAATGATTGAATGACACAATATTGGCTTAACAAAAAAGAAAACAATCCTAGTACAGTGGTGACAAATAATAAGAGCTCAATAATGATTAACTTTTTCCCTGATTTTTAATGGGGAAGGAGTTTTGGGTAAAAAGAAGTAGGAAGAAGTTAAGTGACATTCAAGAGAAGGCCCTGTGGTTTGAGGTGTTCTCAGGGTCAAGAAAGGGGTAACATTGATCTGCACCCTCTCTTTCAGATCCATTGGTGAATCAAGGTACAAGTTTATAACACAGCCAGTTTGGTTTAGAGGTATAGTGAAAGCAAAGCTTGACCTGTTTCATGGGAACTGAATGCACAGTCTTGTTCTCTCTAGTCTTATATTCTACTAGAATATAAGTACAATACAAATGAGTGGTGGTTTTAGAAATCATATTCAAATTTAAACCTTTGATAGAGAAATTAGTATAGTCCTCTCCCCCTCAACAATTATACCTAAGTGGCCCACTATTCTTTCATTTGGCAGAATCTGTTGGAAAATTATTTGGATTGTTTTGACATTTATACAGTTCAAGGTAAATCCCAAACAGGGTTATAAACCGCAGGGATTTTCAAACCTACATAGCCCCCTAATCCTTTAAATAGCTCCAAGGGGCCTTAGGCCCCCTTGAAGTCAGAATCCAACCTGAGTAATGTGAGAAGTTCTCACTCTGTTCCTGCCTTGAAGAAGATCCAAAAGCAGTGAGTCAGTTCCTCTGGTCTCTGTTGGGATTGAGTCTACTGAGGAAAGGTGCTTTCTAGACAACAATGGAATTAGAGCTCCAACAATAAAACTTTGGTTTGTTTTTGCTCCATGGATATGGTGAATTTGGATACTGTGATGGGTCATAAGGAGACAGTCTTTTTCCCTTCTCCTTGAATTGAGTTGGTCCTGATATATTTTGGTATTAGAATGTGGTAGAAGTGATGTTGTGTAATGATACCTCTTGGAATCCTGTAAGAAGCCCAAGCAACATGGAGAGAGACCATGTGGAGGAGAACCCAGGTGCTCAGTCAACAGCCCCCAGCTGAGCTTCCAGAAGCATGTGAGTGAGCCACCTTGGATTCTAGCCCAGTCTGGCCTCTGGAGGAGTGCAGCCCCAGCTGACAGCATGTGGAGCAGAGGAACTGCCTAGCTGAGCCAGTTAACTCACAGTGTCTTTAGGGATAAAACGATGATTGCGGTTATTCTAAATACTAAATTTTGGAGTGCTTTGTTATGTATCGAAATCCATACAGACACGAATACTCTCTCCAAGTTTGCTCTGAGTCCAATGGCACTTATTTGTAAGATGGCTAGTTGGGGGATATCTACATTTTTAAAATAATTTTTTCTTAAATGCAATTGTTTAGAGTGGATAAAAATCAAAGTTGGGCCCATGGTGGAAAAAGCTCCATGCATACTTAAGTCACTGGAAAAGGGGTGAAGCCAAATGTTATGAAGACAATGAGTGGTGCTGGGGGAGAGGTGTCTGTGTGGGGGAGAGCTGCACCAGTAACATCTGGTCACTGTAATGGATGGTACACCCTAGGCGATGTTCTTGGACTTCAAAATTCTGCCCAGAGTTTTTGAGTTGTCTTCATTGTTTTATTATTTTCATATTGAATTAGAAGCTCTGTTACATAAATATAATTTTCTTCAGCATCTGCTGATTTTTTTGGACCATAAAATTTAGCAGGAAATTAAAAGCATGAAGATTTGCATGGCATAATGCTGAGTTATGCAAGTTTGAAATAAAACTTTATCTAATTCTATCACAGAAATCTGTGTTTTAGAAGCATAAGGCCTGACAAACTCACATTACTCACATTCACATTTGTGAATGCCACCTCACTCTCCTCCCGAGATGATTCTGTTGCTTACCAGTTTGATGGGCCAGTAGAAAATGCAGTTGCCAAGAGCCTGGGTTAGGTGCCAGCTGCTTTTGGGCTCCTTTGATTGCCATGTCCCTTCTGGAGAGGACAGGTTGCCAAGGAAGTAGCAGGAGTCAGAATTGAGTCAAGGTCAGGAGACAACAGACATGGCATCAGCCCTAGTGGAAATGAGCAGAGTTCACCATGGGATGTAGGCATTAGGAACAGGGCCAAGAATTTGACCAGAACCATTCAGTCTGGTATTGAATTTTAGGGCCCTGAGTTTTCTATTTATCCTATGATGAAGCAGTTAAATTCTGGGAGAAGAAACAGGCTAGAAATTTTATGAGGCTATTTTTGTGCCTACTTAGAAGTAAGAGTAAAAGGCCGATCTCAATTAAGGGTGCTGGCCTTTGGTGCAGGGCATTAAGCCAAGAGTACTGATGCTAAAGTACTAGGTGAATAAAAAAGGTAATAAAGGGAGGGTGAGGTGTCAGGCCAAAGAAAGCAGGTAGAGAGCAAGAATGCAACCAGTCATGAAGGGATATCAATAGAGAGACAGAGAGTTCAGGTTTGGGAAGCAGAGCTTAGAAAGATTCCTGGATGCAAACTGATACAAATGGTGGGAGATTTTAAAATGTTATCTGTAGTCAAACCATGTGGGAATGCAGGGAACAACAATAAGCATCGGAAAGATCACTGCATTAAGAATCAAAAGGCCTGTAATGTAAACCTAGTTTAGAAGCTAACTAGCTGAGTGACCTTTAGTAAGTCATTTTGTACCAAGAAATCTATGGCAAAATGAGAGGACTGGTACCATCAAGTAGTTGTAAAACAACTGACTTTGATTATCCACTTACTACTAGAATTCGTGCTGTGCTCCACAGGGACGAGCTTCTGACATGAGCAGGCTATAGATTATGTATTAAAATTCTAAAGAGTCCCATCTTTGTTGTCATTGGAATTTTCCTATATCTGAAATCCCATTTAGCCGTGACACTGTACGCTTATTATTTCTAGTCTTGAAGTTAGAAGTCTGCGTTTATTTTCATGGTTGAATTGGCTGTCAACCTTCAGTCTATAGGAAACTGTTAGGAAACCAGCAATCTGTGGTTACCGACATTAGAAATGTGGGAACAACTCTTGTTCTCCCTCTGGACTAAGATTCTTAAGTCTGGGGAAGAACCTGGGCATTGAGTCCGTGAACCATCCTTTAAGAACCAAAATGAGGGAGGGCTGCCATGAGTGTGGGCCAGAGGTGTGGGGTCTACTGAGACGGGGGGATCAGAGTGTACCTCAACTCTGTCTCTTTTCACTCAGTGAAGGGACTTGCTTGAGGGTGAAGGATTGTGGATCTTTTGCTAAAAGGCAAAAACATCTGTAGGACAGAGGCCCTGATACTCAGAGTTCTTTAGTAGTTCCCTGAGACAGACAGGTAACACAGGGGGCAACTGTTTTATATAGACTAAGAAATATATTGTCTATGTGTTGGCCATCATTTGTCTTCTGAGAGGCAAAAACTATTCTACTTTTCTCTCCCTAATTCTGCTTGAGGGTGTTCTGGAATGTGTATCATAATGAAATAGTGGAGTCCCAGATTCTTCTTCTTTTTTTTTAATTAAAAAATTTTTATTTAATTAATTAATTAATTTTTGGCCGTGTTGGGGCTTCGTTGCTGCGCGTGGGCTTTCTCTAGTTGTGGTGAGCGGGGGCTACTCTTCGTTGAGGTGCGTGGGCTTCTCACTGTGTTGGCTTCTCTTGTGGAGCATGGGCTCTAGGCATGCAGGCTTCAGTAGCTGTGGCTTGTGGGCTCTAGAGCGCAGGCTCAGTAGTTGTGGCGCTCGGGCTTAGCTGCTCCGTGGCATGTGGGATCTTCCCCGACCAGGGATCGAACCCGTATCCCCTGCGTTGGCAGATGGATTCTTAACCACTGCGCCACGAGGGAAGCCCCCCAGTTTCCTCTTATCATTTATGGAGAGGATGGAAAAATAGGCCCTGGACACAGACTAAACTTTGCTTTTATAGTTAACAACTATACCGTCAGTTTTATCAATATTACACTTCTAACTAAATCACTAAGGATCATCCTAATCATCACCACCATGATTGCAATTCCCATTAAAGGTGCTTACTCCATACCAGGCACTGTACCAAGTACCAGCTAGTGTAACTCATTGAATACTCCCAAGAATGCGATGCAGTTGGTGTTACAGTCCCTATTCCCATATATGATGATTCTTTCAGCGGACAGGAAAATGCAAAATATTTAACAACCAGTCCCACCAGGTAAGTGACGGATCTGAAGTGGTGCACAGATATCCTAGTGTTAACAGGTTGAAAATTAGCCCTCATCTTCCCTGCTACTCTCTTCCTGGTTAAGATAAAAATTCTTTCTTTGAGTGTCAGTTTAAGTATTACTTCTTCAAAATGTGCCTGCCCACTAAGGGCCTGGCTAGTGTTCTCTCTGCTATGTCCTCATAACACTGTCCCCACGAGTGAAGCCCATCATATCCCTAATAGCTTAGAGTCTCTCATCATCACCAGAGCAGTGTTCTTCTAATCACATTTCTCATCCTATCTCTCCTTGTAAAAGGGATAAACAGATGTATTCTTGGGGGAAGGGGTCTCTCAGTTATCATCGAGATTAAATTTTGTATTTTTGTTATGATTATAACCATACATACACACATATATATATATATATTTTTTTTTCAATTATGTTGGCACCAAATAGTGGCTATTGAATTGTCATGGGTTAATGATAGTAGAACAGAAGTGATCCCAACTTGCAAATTCCAATATTTGTGCCAAGTAATGATCAAATAGTTTCAGGTATGCCACCTAAACAAAGACGTATAGGTGTTCATATAGAGAACGAAGTCAGGACCTGTGTTTCTCTTGTGCACAGCTTTATTTCTCCATCTAGAGTCTTCCCACTGCTAAAAACATAGTATGTTCTTAATAAATACTTGGTGAATAAACAGGATGCTAGATATTTCATCTGATTGATGGATTCTTTCTTTTCCTCATCTGTGCTCCTGTATGAGTTCCATTCTCTGGGCTTTACAAGGAATAAGCATTGGCTTATCTGACTTTCTCTTCCTGCTAACTTAATGCTGTGCCCTGTATTTTATGTTTCTGACTGTACCCTTGGTAATCCCCACACTGCTGTCAGTCTTTATCTGTCAGTCTCGCAGACCCCCTCACAGAAAAGGGACACATTGCTTTATAAAATGAGTGATCATCAGTCTCCTTTTCACACCAAAAATGGAAACTTTCAAGAGCATACCTTTGCATTAACGTACTTAGAACATTACAGTTTATGAAAACAAAATGTAATAACACAGGAGATTTCTTTGACACTAAGTCACTGAAACCCCAAAGTAAGAGATAAAATAGGCTTACTGTCTTTTAAATGTATTAACAGTGAGACACATATCAAAAATATTTTACCAGGAAACAAAATATTAGGATAGACATAATAAAAAATGTTTTTAAATGAAAAATGTTTTCTTCTCCATTAAATTGCTAAAATAATCTGCATTGAAATAATCAGGTATCTTGTGTCTAGAGATAAAAGAATGTAGAGACAGAAGTTCAGCGAACTTGGATTAAATATTGCTTTACCACTTATTTCTAGACACTGAGTTTCCCTGAGTCCCTTTAATTGTCACAGGGTTGTTGTGAGATAATTCATACGTGGAAGGTTTACTCTTATTGGAAAAGACTATATTTATTATAAATGTTTTGAAAATAATTAGTTAAAGTCATTTGATTAGCTAGCTGGTAACCAGACCTGCTACTAACTGGTTCCTTTAAAACTAACTATTTAAATTACTCTCCTACCACCTTCAAATGGATTTAGAAATTATACCCAGCCTGCATGACTGTCACAGAGGTGGCCAGAAGGTGAAGGGCATTATGGTGCCCATTTCATTGGGCTTTAGCATTTAGTTGGAGTATGGCATGTACAGTTGTGTCCTTGTCTATTTGGCATCCATTAAAATTGTTTTGGAGTTAATATTATTGTATGACATTACCTGATTATGAAGATATTAAACATACAGATTCAAGTATCTGTGAAATAATGCAACAGAACATAATATCACATATAAGGATTTTTTTTTTCTAAAATGTGTTATTTCTCCTTCTCTATGAATGAAGTCTGTGACAGATGGGAGATAATATGGGTCATCTGGTGGTAGGACGCTGCCATTATGACAAACACCTGTTCTGGGGTGTTATCCTCCCCCTCCTCTTCATAGTAGTAGAGAAATCAGTTCAAAGGAAATACTTCAAAAGAAAAAAATAACAAACAACAACTGCAAAAGAAATTCAGAAACAATGGAACTCACCATTGCATTGTTATGCGGTTCTTCTTGTACTAGCTGAATCACAGTTGTGGGGCAATGAGACCAAGGGGATGTCTGACAAGGCGGGAGGCAAAAGAATTGTGTTCTGGGTCACTCTGCCATTTACTACTGGAGATCTTAGGTAATCACCTAATTTCTCTATATCTCAGTGTTCTTAACTGTGCTTCAAAGGTTCACTGAGAAAATGTATATAAATTTTATAAAGCAATGTACAAAACCATCAAAGTTAAAGAATTTTATTGAAGCAGGATTCCCTAGAATGTGTCCTATGCTGGTAATGTGTATTATGAAAATCAAAGAGAAATAGGATTGAGCATTTCTCAAACTTATTTTTCTAGGGAACTTTTTCATCTATTAAAATTCAGTATAATTGTGT
Organism: Tursiops truncatus; assembly: GCF_011762595.2. Taxonomy (NCBI): domain Eukaryota; kingdom Metazoa; phylum Chordata; class Mammalia; order Artiodactyla; family Delphinidae; genus Tursiops; species Tursiops truncatus. The sequence goes on along the minus strand of NC_047044.1, from coordinate 30,042,833 downwards.
TCATGGGACTTCCCTGGTGGCACAGTGGTTAAGATTCCACCTGCCAATGCAGGGGACACGGGTTTGATCCTTGGTCTGGGAACATCCCACATGCCGCAGAGCAACCAAGCCTGTGCACCACAACTACTAAGCCTGTGCTCTAGAGCCCGCAAGCCACAACTACTGTGCCCACGTGCCACAACTACTGAAGCCCGCACGCCCTAGAGCCCGTGTGCTGCAACTACTGAAGCCCGCGCCTGGAGCCTATGCTCCAGAACAAGAGAAGCCACTGCGATGAGAAGCCCGCAAACCACAACGAAGAGTAGCCCCTGCTTGCTGCAACTAGAGAAACCCTGTGCAGCAACGAAGACCCAACGCAGCTAAAAATAAATAAAATCAAATAAAAAATTCAGTATAATTGTGTTCAATGAGACCACATAACAAGATCACCTGAAAGGGCATGGCAGGGCTTGTCTGGACTCTTTTCACATCAATTAAGGCAATATGGCTAGTGCAGAGGTTAGAGCAGGCAAGCCTCTTCTCTTTGTTTCTGGTATGTGCCTTAATTATAAACATCTGCTGCAAGCAGAGGGTTGTTTTTCAGAACTTTGGGTAAGAAAGTATTACCTGGGAGCTTGTTAAATACTCAGATGCCTAGATTCCAGCCTCAAAGATTCTGATTAAATAGATCTGAGGTAGGGGTCCAGGAATCTGCATTTTTACAGGGCACTCCAGATGATTCTGATGCAGAAGTTTTTGGACCAAATACTGAGAAATATGAATCTGTAGTTCTCATCTCTGGTTGCCCAATAGATTCATCCAGGGAGCTTGTACAATCTACTGATACTCCAGCATCATCCACACAGATTCTGATGTGATTGGTCCAGTGTAATGCCAGAGTATCACCAGGTGAATGGACTATTTAGTCAGGCTGAGAACCACGATCCAGGGGTGCTCAAACTGACAGGATGATATAAGTCAACCTGGGCAGGCTTGACTAAATTACAGACTGGTAGGGCTGGCTCCTAGAGAGTCTGATTTAGAAGGTCAAGGTTAGGTCCAAGAATTCATGTTTTTAATTAGCCAGTGAGCTGATTCTCATCATTAGGCACATTTTGGATAAAAGTTATTAGATATCATGGCTAATTTTACCAGATGATTTTCTATCACAGTATAAAGTGGAACAGAGGTTCCTGGGGTGCTAAGACCTGGGTTACGGAAGATTTGATAAGAAAGAAAGGAAGACTAGAGCACTGACAGGGAAGGCAAGCTTGCAAGCCTTGGATGGGGAAAGTGTTTCAGTGGTTGGAAGGTATTAAGAGCCACAAAGGGAAGACAAAACAAGAATTAAGAGAAAGTCCTACACAGATTTTTCTATTCTGATATTTTTGCACAGCCTGGGTCCTAATGGGAAGAGTTTTGAATAATGTTGAATCTACAACATAATCAAGCAGTTTTTAAAAGTATATATGATTTTTAAATTTTGAAAAAAATTTAAAATAAAACAGTTTAAAATGCTGAGGTGTTCTGTGTAGTGCCTTTTTCCTGAGAATCCTTATTTTTTTTCAGGTTTTAAATTATTAACATTTATGGATGTGGGTTTACAATAGAACTCTGTGGCTCTCTTTACTCCCTTTCAAGGTAGTGAGAATTAAAACTTATTTCTGTGTATGTGCACATCACATTGATTCTTTATCCACTTTCCAGGTTTTATTATAGTTTAAAATTTTTTAGGTTTTTAAACATATGTTACTATAAATTAGGTCCAATAATCAGAGTGCCGTGTGCCTCTGAGCGTGTATAGTTCCAAAACCTTATGGAAATGCCCACAGACAGTTTCCATCTTGGTATATTTAGAATCAAATATCTAATTTTCAGAAACATTTAACAAGATTGAAACTAAACACATTTGTTTAAGGATATTTTAAGTACTCAGCATTCTCAGAGGAATTAATAGTTACATTTACTTGATATGGGATTGTTTATAATGAATTTTCAGAGTTTGCAGAGTAACAAAATGGGTGAAAAAATATCAAATGGTTAAATCAGTGATTCAGTTGTGGAGATGTTTCAAATTTTCACTTTTAGCTTTGAATGACTCCATTGATCTAGCCATTTAAATCTACTGTAGGAGAGTACCTCTGGTTTAAGCAGCCCTTCCCTGGCTTCTCCTTCCCCTTACTCTTCACCCCCAGACTGCCAACATCTCCTCCCTTTTCCCTCACCTTCCTTTGGCGCCTAGGTTTATTCTCTGATCGGTGAGTGGCTAGAAATGATAAACAGTGTTGGCAAGAAAATGCTGTGCCAATTCCATCAGGAGATGTGCCTAATAAACAGAGCTGACAGCTAAGTAAATACTGGATGTTTTAACAAATGCTATGTGTTTAATGTCAAGTATTTACGGAGGATCCAGGGAGAAGGGACCATTGAATTGAGTGTTTTCAGTGGTAGAAGGATTCACCTACAAAAACTGTCTTGTTCCTGACCATGATTTAGTCTTTGGAACTCAGACAGAGGCTTCCTCTTGGGCATTCTCTAGTCTTCATCCCTTCCCCGCTTCTAACTCTGCTGCCCCTCCTCCCCCGAAAAAGTGTGTTATCCAATCCCTCCAAAAGGGTTTGGATCAAAATGGGTGAATCTGTGATTCCCTGAAGTCACAGGCTCATTAGGAAAGGATCATCTCACAGATGGCCTCTGCAGGAGCCCTGAGTGCTATTTTCATAAGTTGTTTAGACCTAGTTCTATTTATATCAGTTATGTGGTCTGTGTAGTGTTTGGAAAACATTAGTGGAACCTGCCCGGCCCACCATTATTAGAAATGTGAAGGACTGGAAAAATTACGCTATTTTTTAAAATGTTTTTTCATTTCTAAGGATTCCCCATGTGAATAGTTTCCAATTTGGGGGTGGAGGAAAAGGAAAAATGTAGAAAGAAATTTTCCTGCCATATTTTTACCCAGTCTTTGGGACACTAATCATAATGTGGATCATGTAGCAGTAACACTCCCCAAAATTTCCAGGGTAAATGTCCTCAGTGTATTTGCTTTTTTTGTTTAAGGATGGCAATGTTAGCTTAGGTATGCAGTTCAGGGCAAAAGCTCTTTTTAGAAAATACCAGATTCAGCCTTTATATTGGTTGATAGGAAATATGCTTGGAGATTCTGTTACTTCTGACAAAACAGCTGGCTACAGCTGTAGAATAATTTATATAGATATGACAGGTCCAGCTGAGAAACTGCCAAATGTAATAGATTGAGGTTTGTTGAAAAATAAGGCAACATGACACTGCAGGAAACATTCTCTGTTCGCTGGATGACCTTGTTCAAGTCACTTTTTAGAGGACACAGTGGTTTTCTCTCTGGTTACTGATCTTCCATTGCTATTGATAAATATCAATTAAGGTCCATAAATTCCTTCTTGACCTTTTACGCCCCTTTCTAATTTCTGTCTTTACTTATTTGTGTTACATCAATTATTTAAAGGCATAAATCCTTAAGACTGAAAGGAGGCTTAGAGAATCTCTACTTTAATACTTGTACTTTAACAAGAAAACCAGGGCTAAGAATGTTCAGTGACTTGCCCAATGTCACAGAGTTAGTTTGTGGAAGGAGCAGGACTTCTCCCTGAAATGGACCTTTGTCTCGTATAGAAAAGCCCTCCGCACACTGAGACGCTGCCACAGTCCAGCTCTGCATCCTCCAGCTCTGTGCTCACTCATGCCCTGCTGCCAGGGAGGCAGACACCAGGAAGAGCACACAGAGCAAACGTGAAAGGAGGGAGGAAGATGAGGAACAAGGCGATTGCTGTTTACCCAGCGGTAACAAGGGCTACCTTTTCTTATCAGCCTTAAAGAAAGAACAAAGGTTTCTTTCAGTGGAAGTTATTTATGGCACTCGGAAGGCTTTGCCAGTTAGAAGGGGATTTCAGAATTGAGTCTCCTTCCCCCTCCTCCCCCTCCCCTGAATTCTAAAACTGGGTTCTATGTGTATGATATGTTAATTCACATGGCTCCAATATGGCTGTGGAGTTGATATAAAGGTGGGAATTTCAGGCCACTGAAGCAAAGGTACTAAGAGAAATTTAGATCACACACATAGGGTACACAGCTCTCTCCAGGGAATTTCTGCTAGAATGTAAGGTCCTTGGGAATAGGGACTTTGTTTGCTGCTATATCCCCTGGGCTTAGAATAAGCCCCTGGTACACAGTTAATAAATATTTGTTGAGTGAATGAATTAAAGAAATGGCCTAGGGGTAAGGATACTCATATATACATCCCTAAACAAACCCCAAACACACCCAGAACATGCACTTCTCCCCCACTGCACTCATTTTCCTCTTTCCCTCAACTACTCAGGCAATAATACGATGACAGCGATGATTAAGAGCATGCATTCTTTGGTCACTGAGATGCCTTCAGTTCTTCTGCAGTCATGCTTCTCTGCTTACATTTTAATTAAAAAAAATTATAATTCCTCTACAGTGGAATTGCAGTGACACCGAATGAAGCCCTGCCTTTCATCCATAAGGTCTTACATTTGATCCTCCACTGATGTCCTTTCCTGTGGATCATTGTTCCATGGTTTTCCTAGGAAGCTTATTTTCACTTCTATGTCCAAGAGAAAAATGGAGAAGTGATTGGCTTTCCATTTTAGTTTTGATTAAGAAATGAGTTAATGCTCTGGGGACGTATGATGTGAGTATGAAGTGCAGATACCTCCTGGAGCAATTTTGAAAGTAGCCACCAGAGAATATGTTTGCTTCAGCTGACATTTAACAAAGTTCTAGTAAAATAAGAAAGAAACTTTACTTTCATTACTATCACATCAGCATTTGGGTTATTAATTGTGCATATATAGAGCAACACAAAGGTACTTTTCTACTGTGAATTAGAAATAACTTTAAACCTACAAGGACATAGACATTATAGGAATTGCCAGAAGCTAAGAAAGGGTATAAACACTTCTGATTAGTGAGCAAATGAGCTCAGCGATGGGGTGTAGTCCTGGGGTGAGCTGGCAAGCTTAGTTGACTTTCACAGTAGCACCTCTGCCTCTTTACCAGCCTTCTTGAAAATGTAGCATTGGTACCCACAAGTATGTTACAGCATAAATCCTCCACTCTCTTTTGTAGGAGAGTCAGAAAAGCCATCTGAAGTGCCCTTTTGCAGAGTGTTCCTGGCACTAAGGCTCATGGAAACATGTTTTTAGATGCATGAGAAGTTGGGAGTCCTTTTCTAGATCAGTAGAAATAGAAATATAATGTGAGCCCAATATATAATTTAAAATTTTCTAATAGCAACATAAAAAAGTAAAAAGAAACACAGGAAATTCTTTTAATAATGTATTTTATTTAATCTATGATATCCAAAATATTCTCAATATATTCTCATCATAAAAATTATTAATGTGATATCTTGCATTCCTTTTTTCATACTAAGTCTTAGAGATCTGGTGTGCATCTTATGCATACAGCAACATCTCATTTTGGACCAGCCACATTTCAAGTGCTCAATAGCACTTGTGGTCCATGGCTACCATATTGGACAGTGCAGGGCTAGATAGTCAAGGCTCAGTATGGCTGATGTAAAATATATAGTTCTTTGACATCAGTACGGAGTTATGATCTCTTTTATTCCACTTGAATTGCACAGCAACTCTGAAAATGGTTTTATAAGTGAAGAAACCAAGTTTAGAGACAGTAAGTGAATTTCCCCAAATCCTGGTGGGGACTTTTTCTTCAGTCATACTGCCTTCTAGTTACCCATGTCCAAGAGAACTGACACATCACCTTAGGGCCTCTTTGGCACGATAGGGGCTCTAGAGAATAAGTGACACTGATATTACTGACAGGTAAAGACCACCATTACATCTGTCAGTTGTTGGAAACTGTAACAAAGGGTATGTATTAATTGTCAGTAGTCCATGATAACAAACAGTCCCAGTTAGAAAAAGTGGAATGTGGGTTCTGTAAGAGGAAGGAATAATCTGCCAGTGTTTGGGATATATAAGCCTGTGGAGAAAGAAACTGAAATGAACATAATTTCACTTATTTGTAGAACATGTCAGCCACAAAATGACAGATATTGTGTTGGATACACAAATTATCCAGAGCTTACTGATGCTGATCAGTAAATAAATAGTTGTACATAAACTCAGTACATTTCATCACACAGGTATGAACTAGATTCCATGGAAGCACAGAGGAGAAAGTCCTTTGCTTAGAAAAAAGGAGTAGGTATTTGAATTGAATTACTAAGTGAACATGGGGGGGAGAAGGTTTTTTCAGGCAGAGAGAACAGCTAGTAATAATGAAGCTAACACTTATTCAGTGCTTATGTGTTCCAGGCATTGTTCTAAGCTCTTTACAAATATAATCTAATTTTATTCTCAAAGCAGTCCTATAAAACATTTAATTCTAGGTGCAGTAGGAAACAACTGGGCAATTCTCAGTATGATCTCCTTTACAAAAAAAAAAAAAAAAAATCGGTCTGGTTGCTGTGTAGGGACTAGACTGAAAGTGGGCAAGAATGAAAACAAGGAGGCACGTTAGTGTGAGTTTCAATGGTCAAGGCAAGAGATGATGAGTTTTGGATAAGGAGTTTCCAGAAGAATGTCTAGATTTGCTTTTTTGAGCAGGAAAATCTGAAGTCAACAGAGCTACACTGCATAGCTTAATGTAAGGGGGAAGGAAAAGTGGTGGGTAAATTTCAATATTGGCTGACCAAGGTACTTTAATAAATTAGGGGAAGAATCATGTAAATTCTTCGAAGATTTTGAGCTATCACCTGTGTCCTAGAAAAGGAGTCAAAAGAGAATACACTGTTCTTTGATGTTCCCTAAAGCCCATATGAGGAAAAGAATTAAAAAGAAAAACAAAAACATATACACACAAGGACCTACTGTACAGCACAGGGAACTCTATTCAATATTCTGTAATTACCTAAATGGGAAAGGAATTTGAAAAAGAATAGATATGGGTATATGTATAACTGAATCACTTTGCTGTACACCTGAAACTAACACAACATTGTAAATCAACAATACTCCAATATAAAATAAAAATTAAAAAAAAGAAAGAAACCACAAAAAAGCACACACTAAATAAACCAAAAACACTTGGATTGTATTTTAAATGGCCACAATAAATCTGCTGCAGAAATAAAGTATGTAGTTTGGGTTACTGAAGCATTATATCTCCCAGTCATTTGTTAGCCTACAGCAGTCTTATTTCTGTCACCGTCATTGCACTGAGTTTCTGCAAAGAGGTGTATCAGTTTGGATGCTTCTTTTTGAATGTGTCAGCAGATCCGATTTAAATGGGCTCATGAAATTGAAATGTTCAGAGGTAGATTAGCTTTAGGAAAGGCTTGATCTAGTGGACTATCAAGGTGACCAATGACCCAGTTTCTTTTCGGGTTTCTATCTTGAGATGACCACCAGCAGCTCCCAAGGCCATTTGCTTTCTTGTTCACATCTGGAGCCTCCATGTCCCAGAATTTCCAATAAAATCCTAAAAGTTCAATGAACCTTCTTTATGTGCCCATCTCTGAACCTATCATGGTAGCAGGAAGATGCAGTCCTCTGGAACTAGATCTGAGGTCAACCCCACACGATTCATATGGCTGAGAATGGGTGAAACAAGGGATTGATTTCTCAGAGGAAATTTGAATTCTCTTCCCAGAAGGTAGAAGAATAAAAACCGGGCAACAAACAGCAAGTGTCCACTAATCCAAATGATGTCTTTTTATCACCATCTTACTTTGTCTCTCTACAATATGTGAGCCCGTCTCCTCTTCTTTGAAAGAATCTCTTTCCTTGATTTAATCACACCCATCATGCCCATTCCTTGCCACCTCTATGACTGTTGTGCTCATTCTTTAGAAGATTATCTTCTGTTTGCCTCTTAAATATTGATATTCCCCCAGGCTCTTTTCTTAGTCTTGCTATCCTACCCTCTCCCTGAGTGGCAAGACCTGACCCAAGACTCACCCATGACTGGTAGGGAGATTCTTGATCTGGGTTCTGGAAACTCTTAAAGGATTCAAGTAAGACTTTAGGAGGTTAATTGTATGCACATATTGTGTATGCATATATACAGGGAAAAACTGATAGCTTTCATTAGTTTTTCAAAAATGGTTCATGAGCAGAAGTTTAAAAACCACTTTTACTTTTGCCATTATCACCCTAAAGTACTGTCTCAGTTCAGACCTCTCTCCACAGCTCTAATTCTACCTTTCCTACTCTGTATCTCCTTCCTGATGTCCAGCAGGCATCTTAGTTCACATCAACACACATTTTTTATTAAAAAATGTTTTAAAGGTATGGGACAGTCACTTACTATTTTAGATTATTCAGGGCTAAGAAATGGTCCCTGCTGTCCAGTGGTTTTTAGTTTAGCAAATCATATTGATTCACTTTAAACTCAATATTCACTTCCTTAAGCCTCTTTTCTTGTATTCTCTGTATTAAGGACCACAACTGACCTTTCTGCTCAAATCTGGAAACCCAGGAGCCACTTAAGCACACTGACTCTAGTGGCGACAGTGGGAGATTAGTCTCTCTAGGTTATTCTGTAGATTGAATATTTCTATTTTACAATAAAATGTAAATTTATATCTGAAACAATCCTATTGTTTTGTAATACAAACCATATAAATAATGTTTGACAAAATATTTCCTGGTCAGTAGGAATAAACCAAAGAGAAGTGATTTTTAAGTGCTGCGGGGTGCGTATTCCACTAGAGGGTACATAAGAATTTTGTTGCAGGGGAGACAATGTGAGGTTTTTCTATTTATTAAAAAGGGATCATGGATTAAAAATGGAGAAACGCTCCCTTAGAATATCCCTCTACCCCTTAAAGCTCACGTGTAATCTAAAACTGGTCCTTCCTACATTCCAGATCTTTCTTGTTCATTGCTGCTGCTTGAGTCCTGGGTCCCTCTGCAGCATTATTTCCCTGGTCTGCTGTGCTATTTGGAAATAGCACTCTACCCTTTTTCTGGCATCCAATCTCACTCTTTTCCTTCCCCTCTCTCCACGCTACACAGGAATTCAGAAAGATCATTTTTTAAATTCAATTAATTAATTATTTATTTTTGGCTGTGTTGGGTCTTCGTTGTTGCGCCTGGGCTTTCTCTAGTTGAGGCGAGCGGGAGCTTCTCTTGTTGCGGAGCACAGGCTCTAGGCGCGCGGGCTTCGGTAGCTGTTGCTCATGGGCTCTAGAGTGCAGGCTCAGTAGTTGTGGTGCACGGGCTTAGTTGCTCCGCAGCATGTGGGATCTTCCCTGACCAGGGCTCGAACCCACATCCCCTGCATTGGCAGGCAGATTCTTAACTACTGCGCCACCAGGGAAGTCCCAGAAAGATCATTTTAAACCAGAAATCTAATTTGATGTTATGCTGGTTACTCCAGCATAAAATCATTTAGTGGCTTCCCATTCTGTAGAGGAAAATATTCACATTCTTTAGCACATTGGATTACTCTATGAACCTCTTGTAAGCTGGCCTCTCCTCACCTTTCCAGCTTCATGCTCTCTCTTCTTTCCTTCCCCATTTAACATGTATTCTTGAACTTTTGAGGTGCTCTCTTCAAAGGCAGCCATGGCCTCCAAAACTTGTCTCCATTGTTTTGTCTCTATCTACAACAGCATTTCCTCCTTTTTCACATTATCAGTATGAAAAATCAAACACAACATAGTCCTTGCCAGTGGTGATCTAGCAGCAATACACTCATAGTAGAGAGAATATTATTATCAATTCCCTCATTCAAAGAGGTCCTCCCTCGGCACTCATCTTCTAACTATACACATGTTTCCTTACTGTTTCTGATCTGCACAATGAGCACAGGACATAGCATTTTTTTTTCTTTCTTTAGAAACAAATTTCTGCATCCCAAAATTTGAAACGGAACTACAGAACATTATCATTTAACTGACATCAGACATTTTTCTCTTCTCATTAATCTTAAACTCTGAAGGATTTACTGAAGTCTCATATCCCTTGATCTGACACTTTAAGAGTTCGGAACAGCCACAAAGACTACAGCTGGGAGATAAGATGTAGATTAAAAGAACCATTAACTCACAATGGCATTAGAAAACCGTAAGTGTTGAATTCAATTTGGACGTGGTTCAAAGCACCAAGTAAAGTGGACGGTAAAGGCTGTAAATAGCTTTTAGTGCCCTGGAACTCAACTTTTTCCCTTGGAGCAGTAACAGAGGAATCATATTGCTAAAAATTAGATAATTTGTTAGCCACTCTCTCCTTCTTCATGAACCACTACATTTCTGCTGCTTTATTCATAAAGGCCATATGTCTAGCAGTTAGGAGTGCATCCTTGGAACTATATTGATAAATTTGAATTCCTGTTATCTTCACCTCAGTGTAAGATCTCAGGCAGATCTTGAGCACGGGCTCAAGGCGCGCGGGCTTTAGCAGTTGTGGCACGCAGGCTCAGTAGTTGTGGCGCACGGGCTTAGTTGCTCCGTGGCATGTGGGATCTTCCTGGGCCAGGGCTCGAACCCACGTCCCCTGTACTGGCAGGTGGATTCTTAATCACTGTGCCACCAGGGAAGTCCTGCAAAATGTGAATTAAATTGGGTTTTATGAATGATTTTTTCTTATGCTGATCTCAGCTTTTGTTAGTACATGCATACCTCGTTCTATTGCACTCCGCTTTATTGCACTTTGCAGATATTGCGTTTTTTACAAATTGGTTTGTGGCAACCTGCCTTGAGCAAGTCTATCAGTGCCATTTTTCCAACAGCATTTGCCCACTTCATGTCTCTGTATCGCATTTTGGTTATTCTTGCAATATTTCAAACTTTTTCATTATTATGATATTTGTTATGATAATCTGTGATCAGTGATCTTTGATGTTATTATTGTAGTTGTTTTGGGGCATCACGAACTGCACCCATATACAACGGCAAACTTAATCAGTAAATGTGTGTTTCAAGTGCTCCACCAACCAGGCCATTTCTCATCTCTCTCCCTCTCTACAGGCCTTTCTAACCCCTGAGACACAACAATAGTGAAATTAGGCCAATTAATAACCCTACAATGTCTTTGAAGGGTTCAAGTGAAAAGAAGAGTTGCACATCTCTCACTTTAAATCAAAAGTTAGAAATGATTAAACTTAGTGAGGATGGTATGTCAAAAGCAAGCTCAGACAGGCTGAAAGCTAGGCCTCTCGTACCAAAGAGTTAGCCAAGTTGTGAATGCAAAGAAAAAGGAAGGAAATTAAAAGTGCTACTCCAGTGAACACATGAATGATAAAAAAGCAAAACAGCCTTATTGCTGATATGGAGAAAGTTTTAGTCGTCTGGATAGAAAAGCGAACCAGCCACAACATTCCCTTAAGCCAAAGCCTAATCCACAGCAACACCCTAACTCTCTTCAGTTCTATGGAGGCTGAGAGAGGTAACAAGCTGAAGAGGAAAAGTTTGAAGCTAGCAGAGGTTGCTTCACGAGGTTTAAGGAAAGAAGCCAACTCCATAACATCAAAATGCAAGGTGAAGCAGCAAGTGCTGATGTAGACGCTGCAGCAAGTTATCCAGAAAATCTAGCTAAGATCACTAATGAAGGTGGCTTCACTAAACAGCAGATTTTCAATGTAGACAAAATAACATTCTATTGATAGAAGTTACCATCTAGGACTTTCACAGCTAGAGAGGAGAAGTCAATGACTGCCTTCAAAGCTTTAAAGTACAGACTGACTCTCTTGTTAGGGGCTAATATAGCTGGTGACTTTAAGTTGAAGCGAATGCTCATTTACCATTCCAAAAATCCTAAGGTCCTTAAGAATTATGCTAAATCTACTTTACCTGTATTCTATAAATGGAACAACAAAGCTTGGATGATAGCATAGCTGTTTACAACATGGTTGACTGAATATTTTAAGCTCACTGTTGAGACCTAGTACTCAGAAAATAAAGATTCCTTTCAAAATGTTACTGCTCATTGACCATGCAGTTCATCATCCAAGAGCTCTCATGGAGATGCATAATGGGATTAACATTGTTTTCATGGCTGCTAACACAACATTCATTCTGCAGCTCATAGATCAAGCAGTAATTTCGACTTTCAAGTCTTATTATTTAAGAAATACATTTCATAAGGCTGTGGCTTCCATAGATGGTGATTCCTCCAATGGATCTGGGCAAAGTAAGTTGGAAACCTTCTTAAAAGGATTCACTATCTTTTCACCTATCCTATTCTGTTCACCTATTACCAACCTATTACAGATGCCATTAAGAACATTTGTGATTCACAGGAAAGGCCAAATATCAACATTAACAGGAGTTTGGAAGAAGTTGGTTCCAATCCTCATGGGTGACTTTGAGGGATTCAAGACTTCAGTGGAGGAAGGAACTGCAGATGTGGACATAGCAAGAGAACTAGAATTAGAAGTGAAGCCTGAAGATGTGACTGAATTGCTGCAATCTCGTGATAAAACTTTAACAGATGAGGAGTTGTTTCTTATGAATGAGCAAAGAAAATGGTTTCTTGAGATGGAATCTGCTCCTGGTGAATATGTGTGAAGATTGTTGAAATGACAACACAGAATTAAGAATATTGCTTAAACTTAGTTGATAAAGCAGCAGCAGCGTTTGAGAGGATAGACTCCAATTTTGAAAGATGATCTACTGTGAGTAAAATGTTATCAAACAGCATTGCATACTATAGAGAAATTGTGCATGTAAGGAAGTCTCATCCAATTCTGCAAACATCATTTGTTATCGTATTTTAAGACGTCGTCACAGCTACCCTAACCTTCAACAACCTCCACCCTGATGATCAGCAGCCATCAACACTGAGGCAAGACCCTCCACCAGCAAAAAGATTATGACTAACTGAAGGCTCAGGTGATCGTTAGCATTTTTCAGCACTAAAGTATTTTTAAATTAAAGTATGTACATTGTTTTTTAGACATAATGCCATTGCACACTTAAGAGATTATAGTATAGTTTAAAAGTAACTTTTATAGGCACTGGGAAACCAAAAAATTCATGTAACTTGCTTTACTGTGATGTTTGCTTTATTGCAATGGTCTGGAACTGAACCTGCAATATCTCTGAGGTATGCCTGTGTAAAACAGGGAGGGATTAGGTAGAATTCCAAGTAGAATGTAGAACAAGGTAGGAGCACAAGAATGAAAGTGTAAGTGGAGTGTAGGGTAATGTAAACTTAGCATGTTACAAACTGAACTCTACTTTTCCCTAAATCCTTCCTTCTTGCTAGGGAAAGACATCATCTTTCATCTACTCACCTAAGGTGCAAACCTGGGAATTATCCTAGACACTTTCATTGAATATCTACATCCAATCAGACACCTAACGATGATTCTACTCTGAAACTGCCTGGAAGTCAGTCCTTTTGTCTCTTTGCTCACAGCTATTGACCTAGGTCAGGCCCACATCAACTCTTGTCTACATATATTTTTTTTCTCTGCCACCAACACTCCTCAACTCTTACCCAGTCTCCCAAATGTTGGCAGCTGAGACTTTCCAAATAGAAATTGGATTATGTCACTTTCTTGAGGTCATTAGTGACTCCCTGGGCTAGTAGGAAAATGAACAACTCTTCAGCTAAAGGCCTCACCTGGTATGCCTCTTCCTTCCCCCTCCAGTTATTAAATCTATAATAAGCCATGATGATGAGTCATGCGTCACCACTCCCTCTGACTAGAATGTAGTCCCCATCCTTTCCACGGCTTCATGCACCACTCTCTCTTGATCAACAGTTTGTCTGACTATAGGATTCCACGTTGGACATTTCCCCCTTAAAACTCTGAAGGCACTGCTCCAGAGTCTTCTCCCTTTTAGAGATACAGTTGAGAAGTCTAATGCCATTTTGATTTCTGATTCTTTGTATATGACCTGATTTTTTTCCCTCCTCTCTTTCTGAAAGCTTTTAAGGTCTTTATCCCTAGTGATCCAAAGTGTTACAGTGATATATCCTTGTGTTGGTCTTTTTCATTCATTTTGCTGGAGATAAATGGTGGATGTTTTCAATCAAGACACTCATTTCCTTTAGATATGAGGAATTTTCTTTTATGATTTCTCTGCTAATTTCTTCCCCTCCATTTTCTTTCTTTTTTTTTTTTTTTAGCATCTGTTTTGGAGTATAATTGCTTTACAGTGGTGTGTTAGTATCTGCTGTATAACAAAGTGAATCAGCTATACATATACATACATCCTCATACCTCCTCCCTCTTGCGTCTCCCTCCCACCCTCCCTTATCCCACCCCTCTAGGTGGACATAAAGCACCGAGCTGATCTCCCTGTGCTATGGGGCTGTTTACACTAGCTATCTATTTTACATTTGGTAGTATATGTAAGTCCATGCCACTGCCTCACTTAGTCCCAGCTTACCCTTCTGCCTCCCCATGTCCTCAAGTCCATTCTCTATGTCTGTGTCTTTTCTTCTGTCCTGCCCCTAGGTTCTACAGAAGAACCTTTTTTTTTTTTTTTTAGATTCCATATATATATGTTAGCATATGGTATTTGTTTTTCTCTTTCTGGCTTACTTCACTCTGTATGACAGTCTCTAGGTCCATCCACCTTACTACAAATAACTCATTTTCGTTTCTTTTTATGGCTGAGTAATATTCCATAGTATATAGGTGCCACAGCTTCTTTATCCATTCATTTGTCGATGGACACTTAGGTTGCTTCCATGTCCTGAGTATTGTAAATAGAGCTGCAGTGAACATTGTGGTACATGACTCTTTTTGAATTATGGTTTTCTCAGGGTATATGCCCAGTAGTGGGATTGCTGGGTCATATGGTAGTTCTATTTTTAGTTTTTTTTTTTTTGCAGTACGCGGGTCTCTACTGTTGTGGCCTCTCCCATTGCGGAGAACAGGCTCCGGACGCACAGGCCCAGCAGCCATGGCTCACGGGCCCAGCTGCTCCGCGGCACGTGGGATCTTCCCGGACTGGGGCACGAACCCATGTCCCCTGCATCGGCAGGAGGACTCTCAACCACTGCGCCACCAGGGAAGCCCTATTTTTAGTTTTTTAAGGAACCTCCATATAGTATGCATATAGTGGCTGTATCAATTTACATTCCCACCAACAGTTCAAGAGGGTTCCCTTTTCTCCACACCCTCTCCAGCAGTTATTGTTTGTAGATTTTTTGATGATGGCCATCTGACCGGTGTGAGGTGATACCTCATTGCAGTTTTGATTTGCATTTCTCTAATGATTAGTGATGTTGAGCATCCTTTCATGTGTTTGTTGGCCATCTGTATATCTTCTTTGGAGAAATGTCTATTTAGGTCTTCTGCCCATTTTTGGATTGGGTTGTCTGTTTTTTTGATATTGAGCTGCATGAGCTGCTTGTAAATTTTGGAGATTAACCCTTTGTCAGTTGCTTTGTTAGCAAATATTTTCTCCCATTCTGAGGGTTGTCTTTTTGTCTTATTTATGGTTTGCTTTGTTGTGCAAAAGCTTTTATGTTTCATTAGGTTTCATTTGTTTATTTTTGTTTTTATTTCCATTTCTCTAGGAGGTGGGTCAAAAAGGATCTTGCTGTGATTTATGTCATAGAGTGTTCTGCCTATGTTTTCCTCTGAGAGTTTTATAGTGTCTGGCCTTACATTTAGGTCTTTAATCCATTTTGAGTTTATTTTTGTGCATGGTGTTAGGGAGTGTTCTAATTTCATTCTTTTACATGTAGCTGTCCAGTTTTCCCAGCACCACTTATTGAAGAGGATGTCTTTTCTCCATTGTATATTCTTGCCTCCTTTATCAAAGACAAGGTGGCCATATGTGTGTGGGTTTATCTCTGGGCTTTCTATCCTGTTCCACTTATCTATATTTTTATTTTTGTGCCAGTACCACACTGCCTCGATTATTGTAGCTTTGTAGTATAGTCTGAAGTCAGGGAGCCGGATTTCTCCAGCTCCATTTTTCTTTCTCAAGATTGCTTTGGCTATTTGGAGTCTTTTGTGTTTCCATACAAATTGTGAAATTTTTTGTTCTACTTCTGTGAAAAATGCCATAAGTAGTTTGATAGGGATTGCACTGAAACTGTAGATTGCTTTGGGTAGTAAAGTCATTTTCACAATGTTGATTCTTCCAATCCAAGAACATGGTATATCTCTCCATCTGTTTGTATCATCTTTAGTTTCTTTCATCAGTGTCTTACAGTTTTCTGCATAGGGGTCTTTTGTATCCTTAGGTAGGTTTATTCCTTGGTATTTATTCTTTTTGTTGAAATGGTAAATGGGAGTGTATCCTTACTTTCTCTTTCAGATTTTTCATCATTAGTGAATAGGAATGCAAGAGATTTCTGTGCACTAATTTTGTACCTACTACTTTACCAAATTCATTGATTAGCTCTAGTAGTTTTCTGGTAGCATCTTTAGGATTCTCTATGTATAGTATCATGTCATCGGCAAACAGTGACAGTTATACTTCATCTTTTCCAATTTGTATTCCTTTTATTTCTTTTTATTCTCTGATTTCTGTGGCTAAAACTTCCAAAACTATGTTGAATAATAGTGGTGAGAGTGGACAACCTTGTCTTTTTCCTGATCTTAGTGGAAATGGTTTCAGTTTTTCATCATTGAGAACAATGTTGGCTGTGGGTTTGTCATATATGGCCATTATTGTTGAGGTAAGTTCCCTCTATGCCTGCTTTCTGGAGGGTTTTTATCATAAATCGGTGTTGAATTTTGTCAAAAGCTTTTTCAGCATCTACTGAGACAATCATATGCTTTTTCTCCTTCAATTTATTAATATGGTTTATCACATTGATTGATTTGTGTATATTGAAGAATGCTTGCATTCCTGGGATAAACCCCACTTGATCATGGTGTATGATCCTTTCAATGTGCTGCTGGATTCTGTTTGCTAGTATTTTGTTGACGATTTTTGCATGTATGTTCATCAGTGATATTGGCCTGTAGTTTTCTTTTTGTGTGGCATCTTTGTCTGGTTTTGGTATCAGGGTGATGGTGGCCTCATAGAATGAGTTTGGCAGTGTTCCTCCCTCTCCTATATTTTGCAAGAGTTTGAGAAGAATAGGTGTTAGCTCTTCTCTAAATGTTTGAAAGAATTCACCTGTGAATCCATCTGGTCCTGGGCTTTTGTTTGTTGGAAGATTTTTAATAACAGTGTCAATTTCAGTGCTTGTGATTGGTCTGTTTATATTTTCTATTTCTTCCTGGTTCAGTCTCAGAAGGTTGTGCTTTTCTAAGAATTTTTCCATTTCTTACAGGTTGTCCATTTTATTGGCATATAGTTGCTTGTAGTAATCTCTCATGATCCTTTGTATTTCTGCCGTGTCAGTTGTTACCTCTCCTTTTTCATTTCTAATTCTGTTGATATGAGTCTTCTCCCTTCTTTTCTTGATGAGTCAGGATAATGGTTTATCAATTTTGTTTATCTTCTTAAAGAACCAGCTTTTAGCTTTATTGATCATTGCTACTGTTTACTTCATTTCTTTTTCATTTATTTCTGATCTGATCTTTATGATTTCTTTCCTTCTGCTAACTTTGGGTTTCTTTTTGTTGTTGTTCTTCTTTCTCTAATTGCTTTAGGTATAGTTTAGGTTGTTTATTTGAGGTATTTCTTGTTTTTTGACGTAGGATTGTATTGCTATAAACTTCCCTCTTAGAACTGCTTTTGCTGCATCCCATAGGTTTTGGGTCGTCGTGTTTTCATTGTCATTTGTTTCTAGGTATTTTTTATTTCCTCTTTGATTTCTTCAGTGATCTCTTGGTTATTTAGTAGTGTATTGTTTAGTCTCCATGTGTTTGTATGTTTTACACATTTTTTCCTGTAATTGATATCTAGTCTCATAGCGTTGTGGTCAGAAAAGATACTTGATATGATTTCAATTTTCTTAAATTTACCAAGGCTTGAATTGTGACTAAAGATACGATCTATCCTGGAGAATGCTCCATGAGCACTTGAGAAGAAAGTGTAACCTGCTTGTTTTGGATGGAATGTCCTATAAATATCAATTAAGTCCATCTTGCTTAATGTATTTTTTAAAGCTTGTGCTTGTTTATTTATTTTCATTTTGGATGATATGTCCATTGGTGAAAGTGGGGTGGTTAAAGTTCCCTACTATGATTGTGTTACTGTCGATTTCTCCTTTTATGGCTGTTAGCATTTGCCTTACATATTGAGGTGCTCCTATGTTGGGTGCATAAATATTTACAATTGTTATATCTTCTTGGATTTATCCCTTGATCATTATGTAGTGTCCTTCCTTGTCTCTTGTAACATTCTTTATTTTAAAGTCTATTTTATCTGACATGAGTATTGCTACTCCAGCTTTCTTCTGATTTCCATTTGTGTGGAATATCTTTCTCCATCCCCTCAATTTCAGTCTGTATGTGTCCCTAGGTCTGAAGTGTGTCCCTTGTAGATAGCATATATATGGACCTTGTTTTTGTATCCATTCAGTGAGCCTGTATCTTTTGGTTGGAGCATTTAATCCATTTACATTTTTTTGTAATTATTGATATGCATGTTCCTATTACCGTTTTCTTAACTGTTTTGGGTTTGTTATCGTAGGTCCTTTTCTTCTCGTGTGTTTCCCACTTAGAGAAGTTCCTTTAGCATTTGTTGTAAAGCTGGTTTGGTGGTGCTGAATTCTCTTAGCTTTTGTTTGTCTATAAAACTTTTAATATCTCCATTGAATCTGAATGAGATCCTTGCTGGGTAGAGTAATCTTGGCTGTAGGTTTTTCCTTTTTATCACTTTAAATATGTTCTGCCACTCCTGTCTGCCACACATAAAACCAGAAACAAATTAGATGCAGAAAGGAAACCCCAGTCTACAGTTGCTCCCAAACTCCAAGACCTCAATTTTGGGATGATTCGTTGTCTATTCAGGTATTCCACAGATGCATGGTACAACAAGTTGATTTTGGAGATTTAAGCCACTGCTTCGGAGGCTGCTGGGAGAGATTTCCCTTTCTCTTCTTTGCTCGCACAGCTCCTGGGATTCAGCTTTGGATTTGGCCCTGCCTCTGTGTATAGGTCGCCTGAGGGCATCTTTGGGGAAGTCTGAGGTCTTCTGCCAGCGTTCAGCAGGTGTTCTGTAGGAGTTGTTCCACATGTAGATGTAGTTTTGATGTATGTGTGGGGAGGAAGGTGATCTCCCCTTCTTACTCCTCTGCCATCTTGAAGGTGCCCCCCTGTGCCTCCCCCCCTGTTTTCTGCAGTCATTTTTTTCTTGAACTCCTACTCTTTGGATGTCAGATTCCCTGGATTGCTATCCTAATCTTGTCCTTATTTTCCTATTTCCCTGCTCTTTGGTATTTATTTTCTAGATTTCCTCAAAGTATCTTCCAAACCTCTATTGACTTTAAAATATTTTTAAATTATATTTTTAATTTCCAAGAGTGGTTTATAATTCTCTTCATGCTTCATTAAAAAAATCCATCTGCTTTCAATTTATGAGTGGAATATCTCTCTGAGAATATTAAGACTAGTTTTATTTGTTATTATTTATTTTAGTTTTTCCTCACGTTCACTGCATTATCTCTGTTTCCTCCAGGTCCTTTTTTTTTTTTTTTCTATTTGTCTACTTTGGTTTCTGTGTTCTAGGTTAGATGTTTTGAGCCTTGAATGTGTAGTCCTATCTTAGAGTGAAGTAGTATAAAGAGCTGATTAGAGGCTCTGTGACTATGTGTTTGTTGGTGTGTGTGTTTTGGGAGAGGGTTGTGTTTGTTAAGTGGGGAGCTTTGCTGCAGGATGATTGGACCTGTCCAATATCAGTGTCCTTAGGTATTTTTTTTTCTCTTTGCAGAGAGGAATACTCCAGTCTTATATTCTGGAGACAAAATATGATACCCTGGCAGTACAATCCTGGCTGCCAGCAAACTGGTAGGTGATAAAAGGAAGGGGGTTAGAGAATCTCATCTTTCCTAATATGAAATTTCCCTGGATTCCCTTGGGTTCTGTACGATGCGTCATCCTCACTCTCAGCTTACTGATTCCTGAGTGGTAATTGATACCTCCTTTCCTGAGCTTTTCTGGGGTTTGACCTACTCATTACTACTTTCCTGCAAAAGCACTTCTACTTACACTTTCCTTTGATCTGCAGTGTCAGCTAACTCATATCTATTCTCACTCCATTTTCCAAAATTTTGCTGATAAGCCTTAACTACTGTCTTCACTTCCTTCTCTTTGTCCTTGTGTTTTTATGTTTTTAACTTAAAAAAAAAATTCTTTACTGTCATTCTATATGGGTTTGGGTGGTGATGGTGATAAGTACATGTATTCAACTTGCAATGTTCCATCAACTGTTTACTGGCTTCTATTGTAGGCCATGGTCAAGTCTGATGTAGGCCTGATGATGCAGTTAGAATGTACATAATTGTGGTCCATCAAGAATTTCTTGTATGATAAATGGGTAGACTCATGGGTGATGATACAGTCCCTTCTGCATCCTAAAAGTCTAAGAACCTGGGGTTTTGGCTCCTCTGGCCCTGCAATTTCTTCCTACCAAGCACAGTGAACTTTAGAACTTAAGAAATAAGCGATGCATTTGAAGCAGCCTCTACTAGTCTGTCCCCTTGATTTTGTTCATATCATTGCACTGCTAGTTGGAAGTTCTGGTAGCTGAACAAAGGGAAGGCAGCCTTAAACTAAGTCTCCATTATCTTCATTATTAGCTTTTCGTCTCTGACCTAATTTAACCTCCAATACCTAGGAAAAAGAATTGGCTGCATTATTTTTTTGTTCCCTTTCTGTCTTGGCATGTTCTCTTCCAAAACTTCTAATATTTGTCAGATTTATTACTTTTCATGTATTTTCTCTGTCCACCAGAGTGTAATCTCCTTGAGGGCAGGACTAATTCACATTCAATGTTGTTCCCAGAGACATTCTTGGCACATAAAGATGTTCAGTATTTATTTGTTAAATGAATGAATATGGAGATTAATGAAACATCAGATGAAATATATAAAATTAGCTCAGTTATTCTGGTCATCTGCAAAGACTTACAGAAAAATCAATATTTATGGTTCTTATTAGGAAAGCAAGTAATCCTCAAAGATTAAACAGCCTTTTTTTTTTTTTTTTTTTTTTGCAGTACGCAGGCCTCTCCCTGCTGTGGCCTCTCCCATTGCAGAGCACAGGCTCCGGACGCGCAGGCCCAGCGGCCATGGCTCACGGGCCCAGCCGCTCCGCGGCATGTGGGATCTTCCCGGACCTGGGCACGAACCCATGTCCCCTGCATCGGCAGGCGGACTCCCAATCACGGCGCCACCAGGGAAGCCCTAAACAGCCTTTTTGATTCCTTACATTAAGAATTAAAGTCTCCATTTCTATTTTTTGGCAGCATACTGTTTCTATGTCTGTGTTAAAATTTATTTTATTCTGCTTGGTGTTACAGTTGGCTAGTCATCTGCTTTTATAAGATTATAAGCTACTTGAGGGCAGAGGTCGTACCAATGGTCTCTGCCTTCTCATAGCACAAAGAACAATGAACAGATGCAATGAGCTTAATTCATGTTTGCAGCATTCCACTGAACTGCCTTGAATGTGTCACACATGCAAAGGTGGTATATGTGCTGATGAGAGTGTGAGGCTATCAGTGAAGAAGGGAAGAAAATCAGCAGAGATTTTCTGTTTACTCTGAATCACTTTTCTATGGGAAATTGATCAACTAAAGTTTTAACTTACAGAGCAGACTCTTATACTATATATTCCACTCTATTCCTTACCTTATCTTCCACAAAGAACCTTCTTGATGGCTCCAAATTACAAAGGTTTGACACATAAGTCACTGATATATCAATATGCCCTATAAAAATTAATAGATGGTCCCCACCAAAGCAGTCAATAATTTGAATAATATTATGATTATTATCCTATTACATATTCTAAGATTTACAGAGAATTAATTTTATTTATTTTAGGACAATACCAGGGGAAAATCCCACTCTTCTTCCCACTTTCTTCTTAAAAGAAAGGAAGACATGTGTGAAGATATTAGTGCTGATTCCTTGAAAATGCTGAATGCCAAGGAAAATGTACTGACTCCAGAGTGAAGAGATGATCATCTGCAATGATCAGTCCATGAGTCCAAAAACTCAGCCAAGTGGGTGGCATGATTCAACGTTCAAGTATAGTGTAGCCCACTCCATGTGGCATAAACACAGAGTCTAGTGCATGGACAGTCGTTTCTGGAACAATGTTATTAAGTTTCTTCAAACATTTAGAAAGTGTATTTATTTTAATCACTGTACTCATAACAGGAATGTGTGTAGATGCTTAAAATAATACAAATGCTACCTATATGATACAAGTCACTGAGCAGTGAAAATGGTTTCCCAGCTGCAAATAGCCAGGGTAACAAATATATTTCACGTTGAAAATCTGGGTCATTTTATACCAAGGAACAATTTAGTGGTGACAGTAAAAAAATTAAATTTTAAATATAAGGTCTAAGGTTTAATCCGATTTCTGAAAATAGTTTATAGCACTATCTTTAAAGTGTGAGTATGTGTGTGCATGTGGGTGTGTATAAATATAAATATAAATTTTGGATCAGGGTATAAGCTGCTCTGAAAAAGCATTAAATAGGAACAAATATTAGTAGTCTGAGGATAATTCATAAATTGAATACTTAAATTTAAAGGCTCCTGAAAGTTGTAATTACTAAAGATATAGGACAATCCAGGTCAAGACTCTGTGGGGAAGTAAGTAAGCCCCTGGGCTAGGAGTAGAGCAAGTGAAAGCACCAGAGTGCCATGGTCCCAAGGCCACGAAGGTCATTCAGGTGCTAGACTAAGCATGTGTGCTCTCACCTGTGAAACTTTTCCTACTTTCTCGAGGCTGTGTTCCGTCCTGTACCTAACCATGGCTTGTTAAATGGTGCACAGTGCCTGGATCCTCCCCTAACTTCTTGTATATGCTCTCCTCAGTTGTGTTTTCGATGTCTGCTTAGTTACCTGACCCAAATCATGATTGCTTGCTTTATTTGGTGGGTTTACTTTGGATTATACTTTAAACCCATGAAATCTTTAGTGATGACTCAAGAGGACAGGTTAATTCCTTCCCTGGGTGGTCCAAAGATTGCAGAATTTTTTATTTTGTCATTGAGGATAAAAGGGGTAATTTGAATAAACATGGAATAAGGACAGAGTTATATTCTCTGGGGAAATTTTAGCCAGATAAAATGCAATACTTCTTTTCGAGTTACTTAAATTCTCAGTTATATGGAATTTGATTTCTTCTAGGGCTCTGATTATTGAGCTGTGAAAATTGATGAAAATAAGGTTGTTTTATAACTTTCAGTTTCCTAACAGTGAAAAACAATGGAATATTCTGCCTTCATATTCCTGACACTTCCCAGGATTGGCCTCCTTTCTTGCTTTCCATGATACTTCATGTTCTTAATCTCCCTATCCCACTCTTCCCTGTCTCTTTTAGGATCCTACTGCCCTCCAAATCTGGTCATTACCCATGGTTCCATTCCCTGTTCTTTCTCTTTGGTTTGTTACCCTTGCTCTCCTTATCCTCCTTTAGCTTCTACCATCACCCCACTAGTGATGGCTCAAATTTATATTTCCAACTCCTCCATAATTCCAGGCACTTATTTCCACTGCCTGTTGAATATCCTTATGTCTATATCCATCTGTATTTAAAATTCAGCATTTCTTTACAAACTCAACATTGTCTCGCTAAAATAGTCACTACCTTTTCCAGTCATCTTTGACCACACTCTCTCCTTTAGCCCTTCTATCTAAGTAGTTTCCACTAACTTTCATCTCCATAGTGATTCATATATGTCTTCTAATTTTTTTTGTTGTTGTTGTTCGCGGGCCTCTCACTGTTGTGGCCTCTCCCGTTGCGGAGCACAGGCTCCGGACGCGCAGGCTAAGCGGCCATGGCTCACGGGCCCAGCCGCTCTGCGGCATGTGGGATCCTCCTGGACCGGGGCACGAACCTGTGTCCCCTGCATCGGCAGGCGGACTCTCAACCACCGTGCCACCAGGGAAGCCCAATGTCTTCTAATTTTTAAAATCATCGTTGTCCTCATTTACTATTTGGTCACTAGTAGTCCAGTGCATATAGGGCACACATGATAAATGCTTGCTCCTTTACCATTATTTATCACCTTCATTGCCTATTACCTGGATTATTCTAGTAGAATTTTAACTGACCTTCCTGCTACCATTCTTTTGCTCCTCTAATTTACACTATATATAGCTGCCAGATTACTCTTCTTCTTTTTGTTTTGTTTTTGCTTTGGGCCTTGCTGCACAGCTTGTGGCATCTTAGTTCCCTGGCCAGGTACTGAACCCAGGCCCTTGGCAGTGAGAGCGCAGAGTTCGAACCACTGGAGCACCAGGGAATTCCCCAGATTACTCTTCTTAATGCACAGGTCTGACCAATTGCTATTACCCAATTATACCAAAGCAGGCAAGGCTTTAACCAAATGTGATCCTACCTTTCGGCTAAAATTCCAAAGTACTTTTAAAATACATTTTTAAAGGCAATTTAAAAATTTTTCCTTCAATTTTTTTTGATATAAATGATGATAAATAGATGAGTGGACCATATCTTACAATTAGAGCCAAACTCCTAGTGCCCACAGATTGCAAAACCAGTTAACTCTCCTTCTAGAATTAAATCTTAACAAGGCTTCTTTCTTTCTGGGCATACCATGGATATCATTTATACTGGGTAAGAATGCAAGTTGTTAATTACTGAATGGACTTAAGCATTTTAACAGTCTAGATAATCAATTTTTATTCAGATGGTATTACTTTGCTAGAGTTACTAGCAACAAAAACAACAGTAACGTGATTAAATCAAACAAAATACATCACTGAGTTTTTGGTAAAAAAACTTGTTTTGCTAATAGCTTTTTTTTTTCTCTTACAGAAGTAATGCTTATTGTAAAAGTTCTAATAATACAGAAGTGTAGAAAGTAAAATGTGAAAGTTTCCTTTCTTCAACCTCACAGCCCACAGTTAATAATTGGACTTATATCTGTTAACATTTTTTTTCTATGTACATACAAGCATTTGAAATAAGCATTTATATTATTTCTGTTACAGAACTAGGAACACCCTAGTAAACATACTGCCTGTGCTCCACCCACATCTCTTTGGAGCCTGTTTACCAGTTCTGGCCATCCTCTTGCCCTGTGTGTTTGCTGGAGGCTGCCCTTGGGCTACTGGAGGGGCTTTGTGGCACACAGGGATGGAAGTGCTTGGGATTTGATGACCCACTAGATCAGGGTGTAGCCAAGGACTGACTGGTGAGTGAATAATTTACCTCCAGAGCTCCTTCTGGTATCAGACTGAGGTTGAGCCTTTGCCTAAAATAACACCCTATTTACCCATTCCAGGACTTGCTTGCTCTACTCTCTGTAAGTTTCTGCTGGAGCCCTTCCTTAATATGTCATTTGTGTGTAAATCCTTGTCTCAGGCACTGCTGTTGAGAACCCAGCCTAAGACAATCAGATACATCAAACCAATCTTTCTCCTTTGTCAATCATGAGTTTTAAGCACTTTTTCTTTCAGTAATCTTTCCTAGGCTCTCTGTTAAATGTCTTCATGTAGTTTATGTACTCACTTTCAAATGGGAAAAAAATGCTACTGACCTAGCATTGTTTTCCTTTGTTTTTAGAAAAGCGGTGAGAAAACTGCAAATGTGCATCAGCATTCCCTCTCACACATTAACTAAATACTGAGCCAGGAACAGGGGTAAAGTAAACAGAGAACTGAACAAAACTGACCTATGTGAGGGAGAATTTGTGACTCTGTCTCCATGTGCTTCTCTAACCAAATGATCTTAAGCCTTATGTGGGGCAATGAAATTTCATGCTCAGAAATGAGGTTAAAGACTTCTTAAGACCCTTAACATTTAAAAAAGAGATTTTAACTTATGATAATTAAGACAACATCAAACCTAATGTATAGTCTTGTAACTGTTTTGTTCTCTGACTTTTACTAGAGAAACCACTAAACAAACAAAACCACTTCTTGTCAAGGTCCTTCAACTGCTTGCAATCCAGGAGGAGGCAAGTTTATAAAATAAGGCAGCTAAGAAAACAACACATGGTAGCCTATAATCAGATTCACATGGTCCACGTTGAAGACATTTAGAGAAGCCCATAACTATTCTGTAGAGAAGTTATCAGGAAAAGCTTTACTAAAAAGTTGACATTGGAATTGAGCCTTGAAAGTTGTAGCACTTAGGTAATGAAAGGTCACGCATTCCAAGTAGAAGTTCATGGATAAGTGCTAAGCTTAGAATGAGCATAGTTGGTGTGCTTTGAGGAGAGAAGAGAGCATTAAGGGAAACTCTGACCACAGCAGAAGGTATAGACTCAGGAATCATGTTCAAATGGGGTTTTATATAGTTGGATAGGCAAGGTGAGGTCAGATAATGGAAAATCTCAAATGCTGGGCTGAGGAGTTTTGACTTGATTAGAAAGGCCACAATGACGGAGTATAGATTTTTAAGCAAGTAAATGGCATGATATTAGAGGTTTTATAAAGATTAACTTAGCTTTGGTATATCAGAGAGTTTATTGTAGGGTTTAGTATATCAGAACGTTTATTACTAAAAATTTGTTGGAGACTGCAATTTTGTATGAAGATAAAGGCCTAGATTTGAAGAAATGACAAGGTAGGGATAAACACTAGAGACCATAAAAGAAAAAGATGCCAGAACTTGGTAACTGACTATTAGGGGTGGGGTATAGAAAAGATTAGAAGATGAGTCTAAGGTTCAAGCTTTTGAGTACTTTGGGAAAACGTGTGCGTGTGTGTGTGTGGGGGAGAATGGAGCTGCACATAAAGAAAGCTTATTCAGGTGGGAGTGTGCCCTAATTTGATTTTTAGACACTTGGGGTTAAAGCAGAGTGTTCTGGCAGAAGTGTCCTGTTGGCATTTTATTTCCTGGAAATAAATATGAAACTAAAGCTTGACTGAAAAATTAGTGTTGGAGATATAAAATCTGTGTTCAGTAGGGTAAAGATGAGAATTTAAGCTTTGGATAGAATTGGATACATTCCTAACAATGGGAATACATAGAGAAAATAGCTGAAGATGGAAAACTGAGGCCTATTAACCGCCCACTTAAGTTCTGCTTAGAGATATCATTACATCTGAATGGTCATTGGAGGTTATATGCTAACTTAGCAAAAGACATAGCCTATTTTGTTAGTTTAACACTCCATGAAGCCAGGAAATATAACCTCCTTCTCCACAGTTCCCTCGTTCTGCTTTGGCTCTTTAGAATTCCCTCATTCCTCCTTTGGGGAATATGGACTAGGGAAGGCAGAGGGGAGAAGGGTAGGGGACATCTGTATTTACTCCTTCTCCCACGTCATCGTCATACTCTGTTCTCTACACTATTGGATCTGGAATGAATTCCCATTGTAGTCGTATATTAAGAACTGAGGTCCCTCTATATTGGGTTAATACGTGACTTCAGTGCACATGCTCACCAACTTTCGTTTTTTGCTTTTTGTTTTTTTAATCTGATGACTGAAGATAGTGCCCCTGCTTCTGCTTCACAGGGACCTAGTAAAGATTAAGTAGAAAAACTCGGGAGCACCCAGGGGATGCATATCTATGGATATTTCACAGTATACTCAGTTTATTGTCTTTAGTTCCAGTAAAAATAGCCTATTGGGGATAAGTTCAAAGTCTATGGAATCTGGTGTTAATACAACGTGAATCAATGTTTCAAAGGAATATGCTTTTGAAAACCTCTCTAGAACTCAGATGTTTTATGAATATGGTAATGATAATAAAGCTAATAATTATAAATAATAATTCTGTGTTAAAAATGTATCTCCGGGATATGGGAACATATGTATATGTATAACTGATTCACTTTGTTATAAAGCAGAAACTAACACACCATTGTAAAATAATTATACTCCAATAAAGATGTAAAAAGAAAAAAAAATGAAAAAGAATATAAGTGAGAAGTTCCTTTAAGAGCCTGTTCTAAAAAAAAAAAAAAAAAAAAAAAAAATGTATCTCCGGGACTTCCCTGGTGGCGTAGTGGTTAAGAATCGCCTGCCAATTCAGGGAACACAGGTTCGATCCCTGGTGCAGGAAGATCCCACATGCTGCGGAGCAACTAAGCCCGTGCAACACAACTACTGAGCCTGCGCTCTAGAGCCCGCAAGTCACATTTACTGAAGCCCGCACACCTAGAGCCTGTGCTCCACAGCAAGAGAAGCCACCGCAGTGAGAAGCTCACACACCGCAACGAAGAGTAGGCCCCGCTTGCTGCAACTAGAGAAAGCCCACGTGCAGCAATGAAGACCCAACACAGCCAAAAATAAATAAATTTAAAAAAAAGTATCTCCTTGAAGATGCAATTGTTCCCATGTTATTCCCCTGAATTTTAATTAGAACATGCCACTTCTATAAATTGGATAGAGGCAATAGTCTGATAAGACAACATGTATCTAAACTGTCTTCATTTCACACTTTTTTGGTTACAACCACTATGTCATTGACTTTCTTCTGTTCTTGTTCCAAACCAGATTGATTTTCAAGAGAGAAATTTCCCACTTAGCTCTTGGACCCAAAGAGAAACTGACAACCGATCAGTCTCCTGTTGCAACTTCCATTGTAATTTCAACACAACCCTCTGAGAAAGGTTTTACCATATGTGAGAATACAGTGACCCAAAGGGAAATTTCAAAAAATTAGACCACTCTGATATAACAAGCTTTTTCAATCCTGTAATCAGTGACTATTTACAAAGAACAAGTGCACAATTTAGATTGTCACTCAAGGACTAAAATACCAAGAAGGTGATTTTAGATCTGTAATGTTTCCCCATAAATTATATAATAATAATTTTAAAAAATCTGATGCAGGATATACTTTTTACTCCTCTAGAGCAAGAATATAGTGAATCAAGAATTACAGTTGTTAATAAGGTACAGATAAAAACTTACCATATAGAGTAACATTTGTGTTTTGGCTTTTTTATTCAAATATTCTCTATTGACAAAAATATTTTTCATTATGAAGGAGGCAATATGGCAAAGTAGAAAGAACCTGAGCTTACAAGTTAGTCCTGGATTCAAATTCCCACTTGGCCACTTTCTGGTTTTGTGGCCTTAAATGAAATATTTAATCTTATTTTCATTCTTGTTATTTCTTAATCTATAAAATGAGGAATAATAATGACTACTTAACAAGACTTATTCCAACTAACTAAATGTGCTTGGCACATAGTAGGTGCTTAGTATAAAAAAGAAAGTATTCCTTTGCTTGGATATATGAAAGTTCATACAACATTGTTGTGTGATTTCTTCTCTTAATAACTCGCCATTTTAGAAGGTCAACTAGTAAAACCAACCAAGGATAAAAGAGCTAGGTAGAAAGTCAGTGTTTGTTTTATTTGAATAGCTGTAACATCACACAGCAAATACACTTTTAGTGATTTTTGGTGAGCTGATCTTTACAAAAAGATAATGGAAAAATATGAACTGCCAAAAAGTCTCACCATATATGGCTATTTAGTTTCCAAGCTGGGTTCTGAGTTATCTAAGTTATCATAAGAAACATTCTGACATTCAGGATTTTTGTAGGAGCCACACAAATCCCTGGTCAATTTATAGGTAGATACCTGCCCACACTGAGCATACTCAACAGAAAGTTTTCTTCCTCCATAGCCCCTTGCCCCTCCTTTGCATCCTCTCAAATTAATTACAGTTTATGTTCAGGAAAGAACATTCCTGTTTGCAACCGTTCCTTTCTGTTATTACTTAGGTCATATACAGCAAGACATCCAGATGCTCTGTTACTAGTTAAGTAACTGAACTTTGCCTCTTTGGGCCTAAATTGCCTCATTGGTATTAGGTCAGTGACTCTCAAGTCCTGGTCCTGGAACTTAGACTTCGTTAGAATCACCTGAGATATATGTTCAAAATACACATTCCTGAACGTAGCCTCAGATTTCTGAATTTCTGGGGGTGG
Organism: Tursiops truncatus; assembly: GCF_011762595.2. NCBI lineage: Eukaryota > Metazoa > Chordata > Mammalia > Artiodactyla > Delphinidae > Tursiops > Tursiops truncatus. The sequence continues at coordinate 30,012,909 of NC_047044.1, read as the reverse complement.
GGTCAAGAGTTAACAAGTTCCACAGGTCATTCTATGTGTAGTTGGGTTTAGGAACCAGTATAGTCTTTCCCCCTTGCAGAGTCCAAGTTCATCCAATTCTCGATTTTCCAACTAGGCTTTAAGTATCATGGGTGTGTTTATTCTCCTCACCTCTGAGAGAGGCTGAGAGGCCTGGTGGACCTCTTCTAGGGGTTGTTCAGGACAATCTGGGCCACAGGAGAAAACTTTGTGAATCAAGCTGGCATTGCATTCTCTCTGGGTGCCCTCCAACATTTTCATGTATCAATTTTTCCTCAGTTCTTAAGACAGACGAATTAGCTTTAAAGAATTATGGCTTGAGATTTTCCTGAATATGTAAGTATTGACAGTACATGGAAGTCTTCACACTGACTGCATCATTTCTACTAATGATATAGGAACTTTACTTGATTTAGTCCTTGTTCCAGCTATATATACATGTGAAAAATTGCTTTTCAACTGCAATTGGTTGGAAATCAAAGTGTTTATTTGGGGAATAGATTCTGCCCTGTGAACCTCTGATACGCTATAGTATTAATTTTTTCAGTTCTCAATGTGAAAGGAACACAGATGCATCATAGGATATTCAGAAAGTATAGAAAATTATAAGGAGAAAGACTGAAATTATCCATAATCCTACTATACAGAAACAACACTCAAGACTTTGATGCAATTTTTCCAGTTGTGTTTGCACACAGACTATGCAAAAATAAATATTTAGGATTTTTGCCAAATACATAATTTTAATCCTTCTCTTCCTGCTTAATATTTTATATTGAACATTTTCTCCTATTTAATGTTCTTCAAAAACAAACATAATTTAATGGCTATATACTATTTCAACAATATGAAAACCATAATTTATGCAATAACCTCATTTTTATGTGTAGATTGTTTCTAACTTACTGTTCTTATAATCATTCTACAACGAGCATTTTTTAGCCATACTTATTTGAATTGCTTACTATTTCCTTAGCATTTGCTCCTAGACAAGAATTACTAAAACAGTCTAAATTTTTAAAGGTTCTAGATATGTATTACAAACTACTTTGCAGAAAAATTCAAAAATCAACACCAAGACTATATAAGAGTGTCCATTTTTCATAATATCCTTAAGTAGAGTTATTATCATTAAAAAAAATTTGCTAATTGAAATCCTTGTTGTTTTAACTTGCTTTTCTTTAAATATTAGAGAATTTGAATTTTTACATAGGCGTTTTGAGCCAGTTGTTTTTCTTGTACTACAAATTCTCTTAGTTCTTTTCCCTTCTTTTTTTATTAGTGTTAATGCTTTTCCGAAATAATTTCTCTATATTAATTATATTGACTTTCAATGTCTTATTGTTTGCAAATAGTTCCTGGTTGGCTGGTAGATTTTTAATCTATTTGTGATGATGACACAATTTTTAATGGTGTTAGTAATGATGGGTTACCATACCATGAAATGAGAACTTACCCATGGTAAAAATCTAGGTGGAAAATCTAGGTAGTGCAGATCTTTGGTACAATTAAGAAATGTCTGTGTGATGCATGTGGCCTGGAATTTTACAAATATGCATCACAGAGCTAGAAGAGTCTTCAGGAACCATCTCTCCTCCTCCTCCCCATTTGTCTGGTGAGGAGATCAAGGTGAAGTAAGACCATGCCATATCTTTACATGTTAAACATTATGTTGTTTCATTTTCCAGAGGAAAAAAAAAGAGACATTATGTCCTTCCTCTGATTATGAGTCTAATAAAACTTCTGATACTTAGGTCCCCTCACAGACCTATTGAATCAGAATCTCTGGAGCTGGAGCTTGAAATCCTCATTTTAACAAGTTCTGCTGGTGATCTGTAAGCATTCCAGAGTCTTAAAACTACTCGTGTTACGGAGCTCAGATGATCAGTGGCTAATTTTCTCTCAGGCTAATAGCTTCTTCAATTTTCTTCCCCTCAGGGTTCAGGTATTCAATTTGCATTATGTTAGATTGTACTCGTTACATGTTGGTTTACAAAAGTTTTTAAGTATGTGCCAGGAATCTGAAGCTAGGATTTAAACTCATACAAGGCAGGAGATGTAACTCCCCCCCTACTTTTTTCTCTTTTTAGACCAATTTGCATAATGCTGCAAAAGTTATTGACTCATAGGGATTCAAAGTGCCAAGGAAATGGAGACATTCTCATATTTAAAAAAAAAAAAAAACCTCTTCTTTATATTAGGAAATGGAGGCAGAGGGTTTTAAATGTCTTCCGAAGTGTGTCAGGTTTCATGGTTTTTGATTTACTGGTGTGTGTGTGTGTGTGTGTGTGTGTGTGTGTGTGTGTGTGTGTGTGTGTGTGTGTGTGTGTGTGTTTTAGCTTGTGGATGATAAATCTTGACTTATAGTACTCCAGTGATATTTTTAAAAGTGTTTTTATAGACATTTTAGAGGCATCCTTTTGTAGCAGAGAGAGATATGAGATAATAAATTAGAATCTTGATTCTGTTTAGTTCAGCAAGACTTCACTGAGAACAGTACTTAATCACAGAAAATTAAAAAAAATATTTTGCTTTATTCTAGAGTGTTCCCAGCTCTTTTCTTTGAACTATGGATCTATTGCTGTGGGATGGAGCACAGCCCTGTCCTCGAAGGACTTGCACTTAATTTTTGGCATTGTTTTATTGTATATAATTTCATATAATTTTATTCTCTATAATTATATATAACATAATTATATTATATTAACATAACAATTATATTTTGCAAGCACTTGCATTGCTCTTGTTTGTTTTAATAATACCATTGCTGATTTACATTTGTATATAATTTCATGGTCTTTTCAAAGAATATTTACACACATGGTCTTAGGAGAGCTTTAAGAATTTAGTATAATACAACAGGTAATTTTTATTGCGTGTATACATTTATTGAGTGTATACTACATGCCTGACTCCAAGTTTCCTATGGATTACTTCACTGGATTGTTACAAGAATGCTATGAGGTACACTGCATTATCTCCCATTTATCAGGCATGAAAATGGAGCTTAACAAAGTTAAGTAATTTATGTGACAGGACCAGACTTTAGAAACCAGGCAGTCTGACTTAAGAGCCCACAGTCTTAACCATTAAACACACTGATTCACCAGAGCATAGGTAACTGTAAAATAATCTGACAGATAAGGACATTCTTGTCAAACTTCTTATATTGCTCTGATAGAAGGGAGTATACAGCTGAACGTGCTTGCAATGCTTAGTAGAATGTTTTCTGTGGGTGAATATAAGCCCTGGATATTGGTCAAACAGTGACCAGAACCTCTTTTGAAATCTCCAAAACCAGAGAATATATTTTTATTCAGTTGAATTTTTGTTTTTTTTTACTTGAAGGCACCGAACAGCATAGCTACTAAATAAAGCAAAAACTATCAAGTAAAAGTGTGGGAGGTTTTAACATAAATATTCAAAATTAAATCAAGTAAACAAAAGCAATAATGTAGAAGAAATGAGTAATATAAGTAACAAGATCTATTAATAGTTCAAGACAGAATCTTACATCCTTTAAATACGGTATAATTTGTTTTAAATGTCCCTGGAATATTTACAGAAATTGATCATGTGGCTGGCCAAAAAGAAAGCTTAAAACCCAAGGTGCATCTGGCATTCCTATACACTAATGATGAAAAATCTGAAAGTGAAATCAAGAAAACACTCCCATTTACCACTGCAACAAAAAGAATAAAATATCTAGGAATAAACCTACCTAAGGAGACAAAAGACCTGTATGCAGAAAATTATAAGACACTGATGAAAGAAATTAAAGAGGATACAAATAGATGGAGAGATATACCATGTTCTTGGATTGGAAGAATCAACATTGTGAAAATGACTCTACTACCCAAAGCAATCTACAGATTCACTGCAATTCCTATCAAACTACCACTGGCATTTTTCACAGAACTAGAACAAAAAATTTCACAATTTGTATGGAAACACAAAAGACCCCAAATAGCCAAAGCAGTCTTGAGAACGAAAAACGGAGCTGGAGGAATCAGGCTCCCTGACTTCAGCTATACTACAAAGCTACAGTAATCGAGACAGTATGGTACTGGCACAAAAACAGAAAGATAGATCAATGGAACAGGATAGAAAGCCCAGAGATAAACCCACACACATATGGTCACCTTATCTTTGATAAAGGAGGCAGGAATGTACAGTGGAGAAAGGACAGCCTCTTCAATAAGTGGTGCTGGGAAAACTGGACAGCTACATGTAAAAGTATGAGATTAGATCACTCCCTAACACCATACACAAAAATAAGCTCAAAATGGATTAAAGACCTAAATGTAAGGCCAGAAACTCTCAAACTCTTAGAGGAAAACATAGGCAGAACACTCTATGACATAAATCACAGCAAGATCCTTTTTGACCCACCTCCTAGAAAAATGGAAATAAAAACAAAAATAAACAATGGGACCTAATGAAACTTCAAAGCTTTTGCACAGCAAAGGAAACCATAAACAAGACCAAAAGACAACCCTCAGAATCGGAGAAAATATTTGCAAATGAAGCAACTGACAAAGGATTAATTTCCAAAATTTACAAGCAGCTCATGCAGCTCAATAACAAAAAAACAAACAACCCAATCCAAAAATGGGCAGAAGACCTAAATAGACATTTCTCCAAAGAAGATATACAGACTGCCAACAGACACATGAAAGAATGCTCAACATCACTAATCATTAGAGAAATGCAAATCAAAACTACAATGAGATATCATCTCACACCAGTCAGAATGGCCATCATCAAAAAATCTAGAAACAATAAATGCTGGAGAGGGTGTGGAGAAAAGGGAACCCTCTTGCACTGCTGGTGGGAATGTGAATTGGTCCAGCCACTATGGAGAAGAGTATGGAGGTTCCTTAAAAAACTACAAATAGAACTACCATATGACCCAGCAATCCCACTACTGGGCATATACCCTGAGAAAACCAAAATTCAAAAAGAGTCATGTACCAAAATGTTCATTGCAGCTCTATTTACAATAGCCCGGAGATGGAAACAACCTAAGTGCCCATCATCGGATGAATGGATAAAGAAGATGTGGCACATATATACAATGGAATATTACTCAGCCATAAAAAGAAACGAAATTGAGCTATTTGTAATGAGGTGGATAGACCTAGAGTCTGTCATACAGAGTGAAGTCAGAAAGAGAAAGACAAATACCGTATGCTAACACAAATATATGGAATTTAAGAAAAAAAAATGTCATGAAGAACCTAGGGGTAAGACAGGAATAAAGACACAGACCTACGGGAGAACAGACTTGAGGATATGGGGAGGGGGAAGGGTGAGCTGTGACAGGGCGAGAGAGAGGCATAGACATATATACACCAACAAACGTAAGGTAGATAGCTAGTGGGAAGCAGCCGCATGGCACAGGGATATCGGCTTGGTGCTTTGTGACTGCCTGGAGGTGTGGGATAGGGAGGGTGGGAGGGGAGGGAGATGCAAGAGGGAAGAGATATTGGAACATATGTATATGTATAACTGATTCACTTTGTTATAAAGCAGAAACTAACACACCATTGTAAAGCAATTATACCCCTATAAAGATGTTAAAAAAAAAAGAAAACCAAAAACTTTCACCTAAAAAAAAAAAAAACAAAAAACCCAAGGTGCAGACTTTACAATTCATGTTCCCTGATAGCTATACAATAAATTTGGACATTAAGAAACATTTCTTAATAACTCTTGGATCAAAAAAAAAAATAAGAACAGAAATTACAAACTATCCTCAAGGCAGTAAAAATGGGACACAGAACTCAAAATTTATGGAACATAGAAGAAGCTATACTCAGATGAAATTTATAGCTTTAAGTGGCATCATTATTAACCGATGATTAAAAATGAAGTTACCTTGTAGTTATCCTAAGAAATTAAAATTTACACAAAATAAATCAGAATATATTAATAAATATAAAATCTAAAATTTATGAAATAGAAAATAAACAAGCTAGAAAGGTTAAATAAATAAACATGGAATGTGGCTATTTAAACAGATTAATAAAACAGATAAATCTCTCGTAAGCCTGATTAAGGAAAAACAGAGGGGCTTCCCTGGTGGCGCAGTGGTTGAGAGTCCGCCTGACGATGCAGGGGACACAGGTTCGTGCCCCGGTCCGGGAAGATCCCACATACCGCGGAGCGGCTGGGCCCGTGAGCCATGGCCACGGAGCCTGCGCGTCCGGAGCCTGTGCTCCGCAGCGGGAGAGGCCACAACTGTGAGAGGCCCGCGTACGGCAAAAAAAAAAAAAAAAAAAAAAAAAAAAAAAAAAAACAGAGAAGGAGCAAGATATGAAAGATTAGAAAGGAGAAAGGAGTCATAACTACAGCTGTGGAAGAGACTAAAAGACCTAAGAAGATGTGTGGTAACACATTTGATAACTCAGAGGAAATAGATGTTATAACAAATATAAATCACTAAAATTGATCTGAAAGTATACAAACTGTAGTATACTAAATGCTTTAGAAAATAATGGAAAGATGAATAAAAAGAAGCCATTAAAGAAGTTAATAGGACTAGATGCCTTTGTGGTTAAGTATTTTAATCAAATCCTTAGAAATCATCCATCCAAGTATTTAAACTATTCTAGATCATAGGAAAAGATGTAAATCTTCCCACAGTTCACAAAACCAGCTTAATCTTAACACCTGCTAAAGACAGTACAGATAAAACAATGCAATCCAACCATCTTGTAAATACAATAGCAAAAAAACTCAAATGAAAATATAATCAGACTGAACATAGCATTGTAACAAAAAAATACAAACGATAATACACTATTACTGAGTAGAATTAATCCCAAAAATGCAAGAATGGTTCAAAATCATGAAAATTAGTAGTGTAATTTTATATGCTGAAGGAGAAAAATCATGTGATTTTTACTAATAAAGGTAAACTTTATTAGAAGGCAGTTGTTAATATTTGTCAGACATACCCAATAAAAACTCTATGTGAAATAGGAAAAGAAATTACTTACCTGTAATTAAAACCTCTAAAAAGCCAACAGCAAGGAAGTAAAATTGTTCATGCTAACCACTCCAAAACATAAAAACAACACACCAATATTTACCCTCAACAAAAAATGAAATAATTGGTATAAATTTGTAAAAAAAGAGATAAAATTATATCTTCTTGGAGATATTATGTAGTTAGAAAATTTAAGAAATTCCAGTAATATCAAATAGAAGAAGAAAATGTGGTAAATTGATTGGTATATCATATTTCAAAAAATCTAAAATGCCATGGATTTTAAGATATCCCATTACTTTATATAGTCCCAAGAAGGAAAAAAGTTGCCAATTATAATTAAGATATTATTATAGGGTACATCTCATTTTCAGAGATGTTGAAATGTGTGTTTCAGAATTGATGAGATAAGACAGATATGAAAAAAGCAATAGTTTCAGAATTTCACTTACCTAGCAATGAAAATTTTAAAAATATTACCTTTACCATAGTGACAATCTATGAAATACTTAGGAATGAATTCATCAAAAAAAATATAGGACCCATATGGTAGAAAAAACCATAAATTGTTATGTAAAGAGATAAAATTCTCTGAACAAATGGATCAATATGCCATATTTTTGGATGAGAAGAGTTAAAATGGTAAAAACACCCATGCTCCCAAAATTAATATGTAAATTCAGTACAAAGCCAATAAGGGTATTTTTGGGGGAGAATTTGACAAGATGATTTAAAATTCATATTAAATAGTAAGTATTTAGAATAGCTAATAAAATTAAGAAAACAAGAATAGTAAGGGGGGATTAAGCATAAGAGATGATAAAGCATTCCATAAAGCTACCATAATCTAAATGAGCAGTTACTAGCATAGAAATTACAAACTGATCGGGGCAGGAAAAAAAGACATTGTATTTTAATTCAATGGGAAAAGAAATAGTTTAGTTCATAAATGGTGTTGGTAAAACTGACTCTCCACCTGAGAGAAAATAAAATTTGACCCTCATTTTTTATCATATAAATTTTAGATAAATTAAATCACAACATGTAAAAAATAGAACAAGAAAATGTATGTGGTGATATGTAAAAATCAGTAGTTGAAAAAATATTTGCAACACAGATGACAGTTAAAGTGCTATTATCTGAAATATAAAACAAGAGTTTGTACATTGATAACCATAAGACAAAACACACCCAAGGAAAATGGACAAAGGATTTGAATGGATGGTTCATAGAGGAACAAGTCCAGATGGGCAATAAACAAAATTTAATTTTTTTTTTACCAGTCAGGAAAATGCTAGTAAAAACTTAAAAGAAACAACATTTTACACATCAGTTTGGAAAGTTTTAAAGGAAGATTACACCTACGATAGGTGGGAATCTGGGGAAGAGGATATTCTCATGTATGATTGGTAGAATGCACTTTTCGGAAAGCACTCTGGCAATACTTTTTAAGTAAAAAATACACATACCGTTAGACTCAGCAATTTCATTCCTGTGATTCTGTGCCATAGAAGTAAAATTCCTAGTCTCTAAGGATGTTTATTGAAGCTCTGTTTGGAGAGGCACAATACTGAAAAGCAAAGTGAATAACTATTAATAGAGGAATGAGTAAATAAACTGTGGTATATTCAAAACATAGAGTATTATAAATCTACTATAAGAGTAAGGTAGACCTATATCACCTAATTCAAATGGATATTATGCACTGTTAAGCAAGAAAAGGAAGATGTAATTCTTGCATATAATATAATACCATTTTGGTAAAACAAACAGTGATTCACCTCTCCCCTGTATGTGTCCAAGATATGAACATGGAGAAAGGTGAAAGGAGATGTTTAACACTGGCTATCTACGTGGGAGGTGGAGAGAGGGAGAAGGAAAGTGGGGGAGGAAAGAGGGAAAAAAAAAGATGCAATATAGTATAGAAAGAATCGACTTTGAGCAAGAACATGAGAAAAGAGAGAGAGGAAAAAAAAACCCCAAACATCAAGTGAACAACTCTAATAGCTCAGAATTAAATGCCCTGATAGAAGAGTGGATCATTATCTTGGCACAAATAGGGTTGGAATAAGTCTAGAGAGGGACACACAGGAGAGAATTTTGAAAACTAACAGAGTCTTCATTTAGACATGCTAGTTAAGAGTGAAATCTCCTTGCAGATGGAATTAGGGACTGATTTCAGAACCCACAACTATGACCTTTACTTTTAGTTATATGTGTAACTTTGAGTGCATGATAAAATGTTTTGGAGGTCTCAAAGATTTAATTTTACAATGTGATGATTCCTTTGTTTACCTATACACTCAATACCTGTCTTCCTCTGGTAAAATTAAATAAATGAAAGAACATTTTTCTCTCACCATTTTCATATTTAGATCATGGTGTGTATCATTTTATTTTGGAAGCTTCCTGGTGCTCTCCAGAAATAAGAGTAAATATAATCTGTTACTGGTTTTCGCGAATGCCTTGCACATAGTAGGAATTCAATACATAATTTGTTGAACAGGATTATATTCCACTTCTTCTGAGTGCTTTACAGCTGAGATAAATCACCAGTGGCTAATAAACAATAACTCCTAATCCCAGTGTACCCAGCATTCCTTCCTTTTTCCTTCTCTTGTAGGAGATAAGGCTTTTTATTTTATTTAAGTGCCAAAGATCTGAAAATGCAGGACATCAGTCACAATGAATAATACCAATTCCACCTTCACTCAAGTGTGTATTTGGACAGCAACAGGTGATTAAAGCTATCACTGTATTACCTTGCTAACTGGAGGCACTTACCACAGTCTCCTGGTTTCTATGGCAACTGATTAAAGAATTTAAGAACTGAGGCCTCATTTAGGCTGATGCCCTTGGAAAGGTAGAATTTCTTTTCCAGAGGCTGTACTGGGAGACAAGGCTTATTTGTTTTAATGTTTTCCATTTCCCTGAATTTCACAACACAAGGTGCTCAGATACCTTTTGGTAGAACCTACTGGAAAATGTTACCAATATAAATATGTAGAGCTCAGTTTTGCCAATCCCAAAAAACACCCAGTGGGATTACTGGTAAATAGGAGGAAACTCAATGAAGACTCTGTTTTCTTTTTAGCTTCACTTTTTATTTACCTCTTTGCAGCACAAGCTGTAAACAGTGATATTGATGATGTCAGGCCAAGGCCTCAGTGAAGGGCTCTCCCTTACAAAACTCATGGATTTGGATTGGTCCAATACAGACAGGCATTTCATGCAATTACGCTATTCAGCCTTGACACCCTCTATGATAAACTGCCATTGAGGTAAATTCAGTGGTTCTCTTGAATGAGTTCATTTGAGTTACAAAATGGTCTCCAGGGAGAGTCAGGGCTTGCTTCCAATGGAAGGTTAAGGGATTTTTTTTTTTTCCTGTTTAATCAGGAGGCATAGCTAGTCTGAGATCTAAACAGCAAATTGTTCATGTACTTCCAGAGTACTCCCAGCCTCGGCCACAGCCTTGCTTTCTCTTTGTGGATTAATTACCCAAATCTCTGAAACGAAGTGATTGTTTTCATTAACTCACTGAGGTATAATATAAGCACTTCATTGCCACATAAAAGTTACTACTTTTGTTCTTTTCTCTTGCAAAAGAAATATTAAATCTTAGCTATCAGTTGTAAAAGGCAGTGCTTGCTGTTCTTTGATGCAAGAATAATGTTGATCACATTTCCACACATTTTGGGGGTAATGTTATTATGACTCAAAGTCTTGAGATAACTTCAAAACTGCAATAAATCAACATATCTTATGGAATGACTCTAGCATGTAAGGAAGGATCACACTAGTATGTAAACTGTGAGATCTTACCTGTTGCGCTCACCACTATATCCCTGTGTCTTTTACAGGTGCCTGGCCTGGGATCCCCTCCACTCAGCAATGGAGAACTTCCCTCATATTAAATCCCTCTCACCCTTTGAATCTCTCTTGCTTCTTCTGCTACCAACTGGATACAACTCTCTGCTTTGAAAGGGCCCACGTGATTGGAATAGGACCATTGGAACAATCTCCCTATTTCAAGGTAACTTCCCTAAACTTAATTGCACTGTGAAGTCCCCCCCCCCTTTTTTTTCCCATGTAAAGCAGCATAAGCATGGACATGATATCCCATCATAGTCACAGTCCTGGGGAACAGAGAAGGAAATCCTGGGGGGCCATATTAGAATTCAGCCCAGCATGCAAGGGAACCATTAAGATCAGAATAAAGGCAACAGTGGGGATGCCAAGATCCAGTGTGTCGAACTCTTGAATTTCTCTGAATTTAGGTCAATTAGAGCAAAATGTGGAGATAGGGTGGCTGTGACAACACCAAATCACCAATCCTGACCCATTCTGAGCCTCTTTCAGCAGACTCACCAGCAAGGTGGCTTCGGGGAGTAGGGAGAAAGCGGCCCCAGCATTTACACATGTGGAGCTCATAAGAGTCTGAGATCCTTTAGGAATGGTACAAGAGGCGTGTGAGTACTCTTGACACTGAGAATTTTGCTGGTGGAAGGGAGGTGTATGATAATGATGAGAAAGTCTATGTCATCTCTGACCTTCTCTGAAACTTGTACCTGTTCGTGGAAAAATGTTTTTGCCCAAAGGCCTCTTCATCTGTTCCCAGTTGTCATTTTAGTGTTAGGAAATAGGCAGGGGACTCTTGCCTTCAGAGTGACTTTGTAACAGCCCTCACCTAACAATCGGCTCCAGAACTAGACATCCCGACACTGAGGAATGATAATTTACGAGGCCATTGCTATTTTTATTTCTTTATGTGGCAGAAAAGAAAATTCCGATTTTTTAGAATAAATTCCCTCCATCTAGGCAGAGAACTTTTGCCAAAGGCAACAACTAAAAATGAAATCTTCTTTTCATGCCTGTATTCCTGGGCTTCCTCACTTAATCAGGAGATTCTACAGGGACAGTGAAATAGACCACGAGCCTAGAATGTTTCAGAATCGTTGAATTCCCTGGCTAGTACAGAAACTGCATTGTATTGAGTGCCTAGCTCACCTATTTGTAATATATGGCTTAAAAAAGCAGTTTGAATCAGACAATTTAATATTCTTGACAGTATTAAATGTCAGCATCAGGCGTTGGGCAGAATTCAGATTTCCTTCCTCCCACCTTCAAAACATGCTTTTTTTGTTTTCAGAGAAGAGTTTAAGCTCTGTATTTTCACTCATAATCAACTGGAATAGATTTGGCTAGTCAGTTCCTCAGAATAATTGCTAGGCTCTTTAAACAAGCAGCCTCCCCAATTAACCTGTAGGGGATGGATGTCAGACGAAAGGCCTAGTTCTCTGGGCAGACAGCAAGTTAATGGAGATAGTTCTTCATATGCTCTATTTGCATATCTGACAGTGACAATATATATTGCTTTTCTTGGCCCTATGATTTAATTTCCACCAGTGAACTAATGGGAATAAAAAACCTTCTTTTTATTATGCAAGACTATGTTGATAAGAAACCACCAGCAACACCTATGTTGAGGTAATGATTTTGGTTTACAAACCCACTATTTTAATAGTTCATCTTCAAGACAACACTGCAGGGCAATATTTCAGGAAGGTGTTCTGGCACAAATTCCTTCATGAGGCCCTGGTTTTCCCAAGCAAATGCTACTTGGTAATGAACTTTTAGTCACCAAACTGTCCCATAAAGTATGTGAAGCTTATGGGCCTTAAATACAAAGCTGAGTGCCTTTTAGGTACTAATACCAAATTTGAAATGAATGGGTGCTACAGGTTTTAACACTGTGTTTCATTAGTTTTGCTTTTAATAGATTGGAGAGCTATGCTGTCACTGCCAGCCCATCTTTGGCTTGCCTGGTTACCCTCATTGTGATGCCACTCCATGTGCTGGGACTATACTCAGGGAAGGGTTGATGGTTGATGGGCATCTCTCTCAGCATCAGGACATGCCCCCAAACTGTATCACTGCTATTGTGTCTGCCAAGATGGATGGAAGTTCTCTTTCTTCTCTGATAGGTTGAGAAGAGACATAGCTGTGTTGAGGATATAGGGCACTTCACTCGCTGCATTAGTTTCCTAGGGCTGACAATACAAAGTGCTGGGAGGCTCAAAACAACAGAAATAGCTAAAAGACTGATATCAAGGTGTCATCAGGGCCATGCTCTCTTGAGAGTCTGGGTAGAATTCAGTCCTTGCTTCTTCCTAGTGTCTGGTCGTGGCTGTCAATCCTTGGTGCTCCCAGGCTTGCAGCTGCAACATTCCAATCTCTGATTCTGTCATCACATGGTTTTCTCCTTCCATGTCAATGTCTTGATAGGACATTCTCCTCTCTGTGCATGTCTGTGTCCAAATTTCTCTCTTCTTATAAGGACACCAGTCATATTGGGTTATGGCCCACCTGACTGACCTCATCCTAACCATTAAATCAAATGCCCCATTTTCAAATTAGGTCACATTCACAGGTACTGGAAGTTAGGACTTCAACATATCTTTTGGGGGAACACAATTCAACACATAACATTCACTCTTTTCCCACTTTAATGTAAAATGAGTTGAGCCAGAATGTTGAGAAAATGTAACACAAACTCTCTCTCTAAGTAGAGAGCCTCCAGTTTCTTCCCCATAGCATCTCTGGAAGACAGGAGCAAGGTAAAGTTGCTTGTTTTTATTTTTCCCTTTTTAATTAAGAGGAAAAAGAACTACTTTCAATTCTACTTTTGCAATGAGAAAATTAGTCTTTAGGGGATTCATATGAGTGCTCCCATTTTATAGATGAAAAAACTAAGACTCAGACAACTTTATTTAAATATGTTGGTTATGCCCATGTTTAGACATGGTGTTTCTATTTAGTTTATCTAAGGAGTTAGCTAGTAGCCATGTGACTTCCCTGAGTTCATATACCTAGGAGAGAGAAGAATGCAGGTCTCTGAACTTCTCATCTGGTGGTTTGGGCCTACACATTGTTACTTCTGACCCTGTAATAGGAATATATTTCTGAGGCTAAAATCTCTGTTATACCCTTCTCCTCTGAGTTGACTTCTTCAAACTGTCATGGAGTTCTTTCTTTCTGAAAAGCCCTACTTTATGGTAAAATAAACACTCACAATTTGACCTCTGTCATTGTTTGTCATCTTTTATCTTCATAATCACCTAGGGGGCTTGATGGAGCAGATTCCCAGCTCCTTCCTAGCCATTGGAAAATCTAGGCATGTGGTTGGGACCCAAGTCTTTGATTTTTAGGAAGCTTCCCAGCTGTTTTTCTGTGTGTGTTTGTTTTTACCACAGGAGAAAGTATTTTATTTTTTTTAACATGGTCAAGAATTTAATGAGTTTGAATTTATTTTTTTATTTTTTTCAAATAATTATTTTATTTTTTCCCATATATACAATGGAATATTACTCAGCCACAAAAAAGAATGAAACAATGCCATTTGCAGCAACATGGATGGACCTGGGGATTATCGTGATAAGTAAATCAGGCAGACAGAGACAAACGTCATATAATGTCACTTATAATGTGGAATCTAAAAAAAAAAAAAATAGATAGGAACTTCCCTAGTGGCACAGTGGTTAAGAATCCACCTGCCAATGCAGGGGACACGGGTTCAAGCCCTGGTCCGGGAAGATCCCACATGCCGCAGAGCAACTAAGCCTGTGAACCGCAACTGCTGAGCCTGCACTCTAGAGCCCGCATGCCACAACTACTGAAGCCCGCATGTATACACTGCTATATTTAAAATAGATAACCAACAAGGACCAACTGTATAGCACAGGGAAATCTGCTCAATATTCTGTAGTAACCTAAATGGGAAAAGAATTTGAAAAAGAATAGAAATGGAATTTAAAAAAAAAAAATGTCATGAAAAACCTAGGGGTGAAACAGGAATAAAGACACAGACTTACTAGAGAATGGACTTGAGGCTATGGGGAGGGGGAAATGTAAACGGTGACAAAGCGATAAAGAGGCATGGACATATATACACTACCAAACGTAAGGTAGATAGCTAGTGGGAAGCAGCCGCATAGCACAGGGAGATCAGCTCGGTGCTTTGTGACCGCCTGGAGGGGTGGGATAGGGAGGGTGGGAGGGAGGGAGACGCAAGCGGGAAGAGATATAGGAATATATGTATATATATAACTGATTCATTTTGTTGTGAAGCTGAAACTAACATACCATTGTAAAGCAATTATACTCCAATAAAGATGTTAAAAAAAAAAAAAAGAAAAAAAAAGCCAAAATAATTGTTTCAGGTGTTTTTTTAATATAATTTATATATATATATATATTTTTCCATTGGAGTATAGTTGCTTTACAATGCTGTGTTAGTTTCTGCTGTAAAGCAAAATGAATCAGCCATACATGTACATATATCCCCTCTTCCTTGGATTTTCTTCCTATTTAGGTCACCACAGAGCATTGAGTAGAATTCCCTGTGCTATACATTCGGTCAGGTGTTTTTGATGGCAACAGGATTTAGGAACCACTGGACCAGTTGCCTATACCATATCCTCCATCTCTAAGCATTTATAATGTCCTCTCTTTGGATCCTGCTTCTGTTCCCTGGCTAAGGTATAAAGTATTCTAATTTCCAGTGACCACCAGGAAAATGGCGAGCTCCTTCTGGCTCCACAGCCCTGTAAAAATCCTGGTTTAAGCACATCATAGGCACCAGATTAACATAGCCTTGGCTCCCTTCTAACTTCCCCAAATATCACAATTTTCTTCTTTTTTCATATGACTTCTTTAGTTTTGAATTTTCCTGGGACTCATCTTGTTCTACAATATTTAAAAATCAATACACACAAATGCACACATACACACTCCAGACAGAAGCTTTTTGTCCTCATTGAGACTTTTTGAAGGAGCAGGAGGCTTTTCCTTCCAGAGATGGACTGTACAGAGCAGCTTTCCCACCAAGAACCAGAATTCAGACACACTATTATCTATGCAGGAAAATGAGTTTTTTACAATGCTTCTTTGGAAGTGTTTAGTCAAGAATGACATGATAGTTGCAGTAACCAAGATGGCTTTTTTTCTCTCCGTAGAAGGTCTTTGGAATTTTTAGGCAAACGAAATGACATTTTAAGGCTTAGTCACTTCAGTTGTATACATCTGGATGTTTGGATGTTTCCATGCATAGTGCCTACTCATTGCCTTGCTTATAGTAAGTGCTTAATAAATATTTGTGAATATAAGATCCAGTATCTAAACAGTTCATTGAGAGAAATCCAACTTGTTCCTTGAAAGTCAAACATAGGACTTTGGCTTATTGGCAATCAGCACTTTTTCAAACATTATCTTAGGTCAGAGAGTTTAATGAGGAGATCTTTACAGGCATTAAAATGCCTTCTACTGATAAGCCTCACTGTACCTACCACACCTTCCCTCTGACCTCAACTACACTCTATCTGAAGGGTGGGGAAAAGTAGGGAGTGATTAATGCTATGATACTTAGTCAACATCTTATTAATAAGTAGTCAATTCATATCAATTCATAAGTCTTCATTAAGTTTCCATTCGTTCCTTGCCCTGTCCTACACAGTGTGAGAGATAAAGAAGTAAAATAACCGGACCCTTCCTTGACAGAATTTACGATGGAGCCAGATATCTTTATAATTAAGGAGTTTATGAGTTCTATGCTTTTTCCTTCTCCTTTCCTGTTTACTCTGTCTTTCCCATGTGTTTCTCTCACTAGTTTCCCTCCCTGTTCCCCATGACTCATCACTTCAGGCTTGCCCAGCAGTATGGCCAGTTTTCACTGAGCTGAAAGACAGTGTGGAGTAGTAGAGAAGATTTTTTTTTTTTTGGCCACGCCCCACAGCATGTGGGATCTTGACCAGATCAAACCTGAGCCCCCTGCATTTGAAGTGAAGAGTCTTAACCACTGGACTGCCAAGGAAGTCTCAAGTAGAGAAGAAGGTTTTGAAGATGAAGAGGACTGGGTCCAAATCCTATTTCTGCCACTTGTTGAATCTGTGACCTTGGGGAAAATCAATCAAACTCTATAAGCCTCAGTTTCCTCATCTTTAAGACTGAGATAACAGTACCCACCTTATGTTTATTTCAAGGATTATAAATAATTTACACAGTGTATAGAAAGTGTTATGTGCTTGGCGGATGTTTAACGATGTTAACTAGAGGTACAACTACTGTGAATGTTAAATGCTAGCTAAAGGAGCAACTCATAGAAAATGGCTCAAACACCAGGAAATATTTTTGAAATGTCATTAGGGTAGTGGAACATTTGTGTTTGGTCATAACATTTGGTTTGCTCCTGTCTATACCATTATTTTCATTAACTAATACTATTAGTTATAGTCATTGCTACCTCTCCCTCCCATCCATCATAATTATTCTCAAAAGGAGAATGATAAGAAATAACGGGAATCTACTCAGAGAAGACACCTATCAGGTCTCTCTTAATAGTCCAGAAAGTTAGTAAGTTAGATTTTGTTTATTCAGTCAACAAATATTTACTGAGTCCAACTTCAAGACTAAACATGAAAGACAGCAGGACATGGAGGAACTAGAAGGCTTTTGTTATGGCTGAGTTGGGGGCAGAAGATGATGAGAAATAAGGCTGAGGATTTAGACAGGGGCCGGATCATTTGGGGAATTCCAGGTCATGTTCTAAATTTAGACTTTATGCTAGAAGCAAAACATGACATGAAAGGGCTTTAGTAAGGGAGAAGATGTGCATTTTTAAAAAAAAATAATCATTATTTTGGCTGCAGGTGGAAAATGGATTTGAGGAGGCAAGAATGAGGACAGGGGTAATAGTTGGGGAGCTGTTACTGCAATCCAGCAACAGATAATACTTGCTTTATCCAAGGGGGATGGAGATGGAGAGAATGAGAGGAGATTAGACTTATTTGGGAAGTACAAGTTCATAATCCCCGGGATTTGCTGAGACCAAAAATTTTTTTTGGATTTAAGAAGTTTTTGGATATTTCTTGAAAGGTAATATGATGTATACAAAATATACTACATAGTACACTCAGGGAGGTCTGGGCACTAATCAAGACATCAATATCTCCACGGTAGAGCATACAAATATTCACAATAAATGAGATGAATTACGACTGTTAATAACTCTCCATCAAGTCAGAGCAGGTTTTGCTGCCAGGTAAGTTATGGAAAAATCTGCGTTTTTAGAGTCTTTTGTTTTGAAATGTGGGTAATTGGTGATTAATTGTATAAAGTGGATGGAATAAGCAAAAGGGTGAATTAAGGTAAATACTTGGGAACAAGGTGGATGGTGGTATCATTCAGATAGAGAGGGGACAAAGCAGGAAGTATACATTTGTGGCCATGAGGTTGGGCTCAGTTTGGGGTATGAACAAGCAGTATCTGTGGGTATTTAGGAGGATAGCAATTAGCAGCATTTCAAGAAGAGGAAATGGTTATCAATGTGAAAAGTTAGAGAGAGAACACAAAAAATGAGTATTTATGCGTCTCTTGGATTTAACAACCAAAGGGCTGTTGATGACCTTTGAAAAAACGTCAGTGGTGTGGCAGAAGAAAGAAACCTAAATGTAATGAATTGCAAAATATAAGGAAGGTAAGAAAACAGAATGAGCAAATGCAAATACATTTTTAAGTTTACTGGATATTTATTTGTCTTGCTGATTAAAATGGGATCCACCTTGTGTGTCAATGGGCATTAGAGTTGGTAACTACTTATAAAGAGTATGAAAAGATAAATAAGCCACATTCTTAAATAAGCCTTTAAGAATCTGGTGCAAAAAACAAGCCAAGAAAAAAATGTTATACCATACAATTGAGTCTTTCAAAAGAAGCATTTTTTGTTTTTGTTTTGTTTTGTTTCCTTTTAAACAGGAGTTACATCTAAATTCCTGTGGACTTCTCAGAATACACTCAGGCTCTATCCTTGAGAATTTTGATTAATCCGGTTTCAGGTGAAGCTAGAGATCTACATACTTAATAAATTCCAAGGTGATTCTGATAAGGGGACCTGGATCAGATATAGAAATATACATTTAGAAAATAGCCATAAAGAGGTGAAAATTTAAATCGTAAGAGAGAGTGAGAACATGGAGAACAGACTGAGGAAAGCCGACAGCAGAACCTGTTTTAGTTAAGAGGGTAACTGGGAGGGGGATATGAGATAAAGACCTTATAAGGCGTTGGGAACCATCAAGTGCCATCAAACATGAGGTGACACGTTTGTTAAGACAAAAGAAGAACTTTGAAAAATACTGAACTATTTAAAAATATCTTTTTGTTGTTTTTGTTCTGATTACAAAAATGTTACAGAAAAGTACAACTAAGAAAACAAAAATCCCTTGTAGTCCTGCATCCTGTGATATCCACTGTTTATTTTTTAATGACTATCCTCCATGTCTTTTGGCAAACACTTTTAAGACCTTTGATGAAAAGAGTAGATATTTATTTAGGTTGATTTTAGTTTTAGGCCAAAAAAGATACTTTCTAAATGAAAGTTTAGGGTGGATTGGTTGTTTTTGACTATTGCATGTGTTGAGATGGCTTTGGAACCTTTCTAGGTGGAGTTATAGCTATTCTGAAAGGTTTTAGTGGGAGGTGTAGACCACGGGTTGGCAAACTAGGGCTCTTGGGCCAAATCCATTCCTCTGCTTATTTTGTAAGTTGTGTTGGAATACACAGCCACCCATTTGTTTATGTAATGTCTATAGCTACTTTCCTGAACAGTTAAGTACTTTTGACAGAGACTATCTGGCCCATAAAACCTAAAATATTTATGATATGACCCTTTACATAAAAGGGTTGCCAATGACTGGTATAGACCAGTATTTCTCAAATTATGTTCCAAGGCACATTAGTTTCCCATGAAATGTTAATAAACATTCTTGAAAAAGGGCTCTGTGTTCAAATAAATTTGCAAAATGCTGGATTAAACAAAGTTAACCAGGTTCTTTACAGTTGGGAATCTGGTAACATTTAATATGCTCATTGATGCTCAACAAGATCAGGGTATATTATATATAGCAGTCCCCCAAATTATTTGGTA
Source organism: Tursiops truncatus (assembly GCF_011762595.2). Classification (NCBI taxonomy): domain Eukaryota; kingdom Metazoa; phylum Chordata; class Mammalia; order Artiodactyla; family Delphinidae; genus Tursiops; species Tursiops truncatus. Next base: position 29,992,915 of record NC_047044.1, on the reverse strand, counting down.
AAGACCCCTTTATTTTCCAGGAACATCTATGATCATCATACAGTTTGGAAAATCTTAAATTAGTCTGTTTTAGAGGCTTTGTCAAGGTCATAAAATGGCATAAATTTAAGGTCATGGTGTTTTAATTCTAGAATACATGTACAGAAAGCCTACGTGGTTCCAGAGGTCAGAAAACCACCATCTACTAGTCAATCACCAGAGCTATCTTTGGGGCTGAATCTCTGCAAAGGGCATTTTAGCCTGAAGCAAAATTCCCAAAAGTGCTATACAGAAATGGAGACAAAAGGTAGATATATAAGGCTTCTGAGGTGGTAACTGGGGCAAATGAAGCATTAAGCTTTCTGTGTTTGGGGTAGTATTTCTAGAACCATACTATGACTCTCAGGGGTGTTGGACACTTTTGTCTTTGCTGGACTCTTTCTCCATTAAAAAATGGTAAAAATGATATTTTATGACTATGTGGTATAAAGACAAACATAATCCAGACTGGATGTATTCATTTTTTCTTCTGATTTGAAAACATGTTGAAATTAAAACATTTCATGACCCCTAAAATTATCACGGGCTCTAGACAGCGCCTACTGTGTCCAGTGTGTAAGTCAGCCCTGAGGTATATTATCTCCCTGCCACACTACAACCTTCTTGAAGGTGAGACCACAGCTTATGTAATGTACTCCCCTCCTCCTTAGCTACTTAGAATCTCTTGGTGGAATAGTATCAGTTGAATGAATAAATGGGCAATTAATTTCAAGGTTGTCAAATATCTCATTAGAGGATAAAAGTAATAGCTTCACTAAAAGACCTTTAGCTTTCCTCCAAAGAGCTAATCAAATTAATACAAATTACTAAAATATATCTAAATATCACCATGTGATGGACAGAACTCTTGAAGTTGTCTCTTGTTGCTAAGTAGCAGTGTAGCTAGTCATTTCATAACTTTGAGCCTCAATTTCTTAATGAGTGAGAGAAAATATTTATCAAAATGAGGGGGTTCTATACACAGTTCTAATCAGAAGCCAGAACAATAGCTAAAATTTTTGTAATAGGTCATGAAACACCTAACTCTTTAAAAAAGAGGCCCAGTGGTAAGCTCCCCAGTCCATTTGAAAATTAAACTCTCTCAAAAATGTTAATCATGGAGGATATGGTTACAGACTCTAAAATATGCTTTCAAAGGACAGTGGATGGGCCCTTCCAAAGAGCAAAACAAATCAGAAAGTTCTTAAAATTCAATAAAAATCCTAATAAGCCTACTAATTCAATTTTCTTCCAATATAGGCCTCTCCTTAGGGAATATTCTTACCTGTTTTTTTGTCATATCCCACTTGAAAACTGCAATACCCTGGGCTACAACGTTTTGTTTTTACCAGGAATTTTGCCCAATTCAACTTACAATCAGTAGAAAAGAGGTGGCGCAGTTAATATATCACACAATCAGCAACACCCACACAAGATTGTAAACTAGAAAGATTTAAAAAACAACTCACTGGATATGTAGACTATCTGTTTGCTATTAAATCAGGGATGAGAAGTACTATTTTATCTGATACTTGTTTCCAAGTGAAAAAGAAAAAAAAACCCCACCCCCATGAGAAAGGGAAGTTGGACAAGTCACCTCTAAATTCTAGAAATTTCTTAGCAATGCCAGGAAGTCTGCTGATGAGAGACACTTGGGAGACCTGACTCCCACAAAGGCCCTGTGTATCTTCCTGGCAGAGGGCCATAAGAGGGACTGGCTCAGATGACCTTCCCCACTGTGCATCAGGAGTGCAGTGGGGGTAACTGCTGGCCCTAGAAAGATAGCCTGATGCACTGAGCTGACACCGGTCCGCACAGGCCTGGAGTTCCTGGATGTCTGAGTGCAGGTGCGGGGTTGGGGTGGGGGGCGCAAACTGTGCATGTGTTTATCATACTGCTTTGGCCCCCAGGCTCCCTGGGTCAGTAACCGGGGTCTGGGTCCTGCAGGGATAGGTTGGGCCACAGGTGGGGACTTCTGGAGGACACCTCTGGGCATTCCTCTCCTGAACAGAGTTGCTAGTTTCCCTAAAGCCGTATCTCCCAGGATCTCAGATACTGTTCCTTGGCCCACCAGGGATACATGGAATGGAGACACCTAGGAACCACATTAGTCAGACAAGCCCCAAGTCCAATAAGATCAGCAAGACCATACTGACCATACTGACAGTAAGGTCAGTAAGACAGTAAAAGAAAAATATAGAAGAAATTTCTATTAGTTTTTCCTACGGTCTAATACATAACTCTGGAAAGGCCAGGCAGCACACTTCTGAAACATAGAAATGGATATGTGTACTAGGACCTTCATCCAAGAGTAGGCAGAAGAAATAGAAATAACTGAAATTTGTTCCGTTTCTTTCACAAATAATCTTTCTTTGCAGTGAGTACTCCTAAAAGACGAGAAGAGCTTTGCGGGCTGGCAAAGTCCCTTCCCAATACCCTCATCCCTTCTCTGCCATTTCCCTCTATCCTGGATAAAGGAAGAAGGCAGATTTATCAGTGGAAAATGAACATAACTGTGGAGGTCATTTTATCCTCTATCCCCTCAAAATCATTTCCTAGAGCCACCCTCTCTGGGATGGAGATCATATGTTTTAGATATTTCGGGAAAGTATGGATTTTACATATTTTATTCCACTGTCAGGCATGCTTTCTGGTTGTTGGTTAGGGAAAGATCCATTTACCTCGGAACATCTCTAAGCACCTAGGGCATCTCTGGGTGCTAACGAGCCTTGGCCAGGGAAGATTCGGGAAGAGTGTAGCATTTACCAGAGGTCTAGGACACTTTAAGGAGAAATTTCTTATGTATGTGATTCTAAACTGCATATTCCTGAAAAGATTTTCTTTTCAGTTATCAATGAACTCTTGACTTGGTTCATTTCATGAAGGCTCAAGGTGATTTTGTTTTGAAGTGCTCAAGGAGAGCTTTAGTGAAATACATTCTTGATGTCTAAAACAACACTGAATAAGAGCTGCTGTCCTAAATGAATCCTTTACCCTGTAATCAAGATTATCTGGGATTTTTTTCCCTCTCTTGAGGCAACAGCTTGTATTTTGTCATGGAAAAAAATGAGAACAATTAGAATGTTTTCTAGATTAGATACCAGGTGTCGGAGTACAGAAGATCTCTGTTCTGGCAGACTGATTTTTTTTCCAATGCCAAGCACAGTCCAAAGTTTCGGGTTTACAATCCCTGCCTTCCCAGGTGCCAAGCTGCTTTCCCTGAAAGCTCCCATCCTTAGAATCTGAAGCAAACACCATTTCAATACAGACACAGCATATGGGCAAAGCTCCATTGCAAAGGTCAGACTATAGTGACACAGGAAGAACCAACTTCTAGGAAGGTATAAAGTCCTAAGGTCCTATTTGAATGGTTCTCAAACTGATATTCTGAAGGGAAACTTTCATTTACTTCTGTTTCTTCTCCTGAATTTGATTATCCAGGAGGTTAGGGGCCCTGGCCTCAAATTGAAACCCAGCCTCATGGCTTTGGTAACTCCAGAGTAAGTCAGGTACAGGAGATGTAGCTGGCCTGTGAGGTATCTGGAGGAGGCATCACGACTGTGCCATTACTTTGTGGCCCAGTTCTGATGACCTGGTGTATTTTCAGAAGAATGTTGAACATGGGATGAATCATGGAGATATTAATTCACTGGACACCAGAGGTGTGAAATATTTAAAAAGCTGGTGAAATGTTAAGATCTGAAAATAGAAATTATAGGTGACAAAATAAGAGAAAGAAACCTCAAAATAAGACAATTTCAAAAAGAAGATGATAAACATCCTCTTGCACGTTAAAGAAAGATGATGTATTCAGGATGAGATGTCAATGCATATTAATGTGTTTGATATGATGTAGGACATGATGTCCAGAGTAAGGGGATTTGGGGCCTATGGACCTCTTAGTGTGACCCTGAGCCTGGAGAATATTGAGGGTAGGCAATAGATGTTTCTTGGGTTTAAATAAACACTTTTTTTTCCCTGCTTAAAAGTTTATTGTTTCTGGTTTTGCCTCCTAGCAAGAGATGCTGGTAACGCTAGATAAAAGATAGAAAACTTCAATTTCATGTGATAGCAACTTAACAGTGCCTTCAAATTTCCACGATTGTTAGTCTGCGTATGACAATTCCAGCTGAACCTGCCTCTTTTATTAAAAGGATTGGCCTGTGTGACTTCAAGAGGAATTTTGGCAAGACAAAAGTGGTGATTCTAATCCTGGTAGCAGTTTCTGGGCTGTCAACAATTCTTTGTGTGGGTTCTCCCCTTCCCCCTTTTAAAACTTGCAATTGACCCTGGTTAAGGAGTCTTTTTATTGAAATTTACTTGAGGGACCCATAACTTAAATGTACATTGGGAAACAACAGAGACAGACGCTAGGAGTTTTGCCAGGCACCTGGGAACAGCTCTGTATTGTCACAGAATCTTCAAGTTCGAAGGGACGTTAGACATCTTCCTGCTCAGCCCCCACACTCTACAGATGAAGGAAGGAAGGCTTAGATGAGAAATGACTTACTCAAGGTCTTGGAGGTAATCTGAGGCAGAGGAGGGATTAGCAAGGAGGCTCCCCACTTTGTCTCTTACTCCGTGCTGCCTGAGAGTGGAAGGAAAAATAAAGTCCACTTCGGTATGGAAATGTTTTCTACTAAGATTAGAGGAATCTAATGATTCCTCTAGAATCATTCGTAGAATGTAGTGATTCTACGAGTCACTGGGATTTTTTTTTTTTTTTTTTGAAACAGTGATTCAGAGCAAACTGCAAAGAGTATTCAAGGTACAGGGAAACAACAGAATTCTGGGGCCGACTGTTTATATCGTGGCTGTTTACCACGTATGTATATGCATGGAGCCTTTCGGTTCTGCCTGTTTAATAATTGTACTTGATCTTAAGATCTCCCCAGCCATATTCTGCTAGGTTGTGCACCTTATGATTTGTGAAATCTCCATTTATTAGTGTGGGTGGAATCCTACTGTATATAGAGAAGGGCTGGTAAATATTTTGCCAGGGGAATCTGCAGTCACTTATACCCATTGCTAATATGAATAGTGATAGCTGATACCATAATGCAAATTCTAAAAATGAAAAGCATTTTGTAGTATGAAATATTATTGATGATTAATGGATAAAGATAATTAGGTATATATACGTATTATAGAATTATGTATGTATTTAAACAATAGAATGTCATTCAACCTTAAAAAAGAAGGAAATCTTGCCAAATGTGACAACACGGATGAATCTAGAGGGCATTATGCTAAGTGAAATAAACCAGACACAGACAAATATTCCATGTTCCCACTTAAATGTGGTATATGTTAAAACAAAACAAAACAAAACAAAACAAACTCATGGTAACAGAGACTAGAATTGTGGGTACCAAGGGCTGGGACATGAGGGAAAAGGAAAGAGAAACAAAAAAGAAAGAAAGAAAGTAGAATGGCGGTTGCTAGAGGCTGGGGAGAGGGGGTCATGGGGAATTATAGTTTAATGGGTTCTGAGTTTCAGTTCTGCTAAATGAAAAGTATTCTGGAGATGGATGGTAGAAATGGTTGTACAACAATATGAATACACATAATACAACTGAACTGTATACTTAAAAATGACTGATAGTTTTATGTTATGTGTATTTTAACACAATAAAAAAGATATTATCATATGCCGTTCCACTATATTTAATTTTTTATTTCAACTTTGTAATAGCAAAACCCAAGAGCTGGTAAACCCTTAAAACTCTCCCCTTGAGGATAAAATAGTAATGGAGTAAACTTTAATTTTAGGAATCTCAGGGAAGGATTTTAATATGTGGCTTTCAGCTCACCCGTCCTGAGGCCATTTCACTGTGCAGAAAGTTTGCAATCTAGTGCTTTATCGGCTGTTTTGTTACAGTGGTTCTGCAACTTTCCCATTAAGTGTTAAATTGATTTGGATGCCTCAGTTCTGCCTTTTCCTAAAGCATATCTTTAGATTCCAGTGATGGAAAGCCCAGAAATTCTCTGCAGGGACATCCTCTTGCTTTCAAACCCTACCTGCTGTTTAGGCGAGGAAAATACAATTCAACAGAGGGAGATGTTACTCAGGGCTAACAGCCTGCTTTTCAGAGATGTTCTTCCCAAGAATTTGGCAGAATGCCTGCAAACTCCCGAGCAAAGCTTGGGGAGATGGATTTCATAAGAGGCAGAGTGTTTTCTTAAAAAAAGCTCTACAGCAAACCCAAATTATCTTTTACAGACTGGGAGATAACAGTTTAACTAAGATAAAAAGCTATAAATGGTTATTTATCTACAATGGCTATTACTTTTGTACCAGGACATGATTTTCCACTAAGCGCAAACCTGTTCCAGAGAACTTTCTGATTTCTTTCCATTGAATGAAAGTGCAGGGCTGTTTTTAACAATGTAACTGTGCTTCCTTTGCAACAAATGAGAGAACAAAAGCCCTAATTTTTTATACTCTTGTCCCTATGTAATTTGCTTTTATGGAACAATGGATGAAACTATTGTCCTCTTCTTTGTGTCTTTAAAAGTCACACTTTTTCTTGTTTGCTAAAAACTATCTAAATTTTAATTTACTTCATAAACTCAACTGAAATAATAAAATTACTGTTTTTCTGTTCTTGAGGGATTTAGGATTCTTGTAATAAGCAGTTACTGTCTCTGTGACCTACAATTTCTTCATTCAAAAAATGGAAATAACAATAATATGACTTCAAAGGGTTATTGAGAGTTTTAAATAAAATAATATGTGCTTGACATAGTATATATTAGTTTCCCATCTCTATAAATGAAAAACAATGGATTTCAGTTGAAATCCACGTTTGCTTAAGTTTAGCCCTTGATTGTGCATTTATGAAAGTCTCATGGATGCAAATGTTCAATATCTTTCTCCCTGTACATGCCCACTATCAAGCAGGTCTATGTTTTTAGTCCTGTTCTGTATGTCATTTACAATTATCATCATGAAACACACTTTCAAAATTTCTTTTCACTCCCCATGCAATGGGAACTAAGCTAAAAACTTCAAGAAGTTCATTTATGAAGCAATAAAAGAATGTCAGTCTTCAAATAAAATAAAGTGGTAAAATCAAGAGACATTTATTTAAACCGTTTACAGCCATGCAAATAAAGATTAAAGTAATTTGATAGAACACCTATATTGAAGCAATAAAACCTTTAAGCTGCCATCTGCACCCCAGACCCCACCTAGAAGTAATTTGGAATAAAGTGAATCAAATTTACCTGTTGACTCATAATCTGGGCAAGAGACTTTCAGTCTTTCCTTTCCTGTAGTTTGCTGATTTCCCTAGAACACTTACTGCCCTTCAGAGTAAGCAGGCTCCTATGGTAACCAGTCAACTAAATGGACCCCGTTGCCAGGAAAGGTACATGAAACAAAACCAAAACAAGGCAGACAGGAAGACAGGGGCTTCCCCTGTGGTTGAACTGAAAGATGTCAGGGGAAACACAAAAATAAGATTATGAAACAGCTCAGTGCAATGTTTTAATATTGATAGTGACAATGATAGTAATAAAATATGTATTAGTATGCGGTAGAGGCTACAACCTTTTTTTCCCCGTTAGTACCTTGCTTTTGAACATGTAAACACTGGTTTCTATGACACTGTCCAATAACTACCATCTATTGAGAACCAACTATCTTCCAGGAATTTTACATTAAAAAAATTCTTATGACCACCTTCAAGGTAAATACTGTCATGCTGGTTTCACAGATTCTTTCAAACTCAGTAATTATCAGCTATCCCAGATGACTCTCTCTCCACTTAGGTCCCTCAACCACACGATCCAATAAAATCCCCTTTTTATAGCTCTTAATACATTTGTAATTATGCAATTAATGATCATGATACTTAAAGTTTAAAGTTCATGCCCCACTGGCTTGTAGAGGGGGACAGGGACCATGCCTTTTTCCCTGGCTCTAGGTTCTCTAGGGCCTAGTGTGATACCTGGCACACAGTGAATTCTCACTGGACACCCATGGAATGACTGACATGAGAAGACCAAGGCTTAGGGAAGTGGCTCAATTGTACACAACTACTGAAACCACAGCCAGAGGCCTTTCCACTAAGTACTCTGCCTGGGATGTTCTTCTTGCCCTAAGAACTTAGAACTTGCCAGAAGAGTACACAGATGTTCTCTACTATTAAGTATTAATCACATTTGAGTAATCTAAAAGGAGGGAATACTACCTTTTCTCCATTTTAAGACAGTATCTTGCCACATGTTCCATAGTAATAAATAGGTTGGTGATAATAATAATAACAGTAATGAATTACAAACACATGAGAGGGCTTCACTCCTAACTTCCAGTTGCATACTCTTCAGACAAAGATTTCTCCAAACTTTTCCTCATCATATTTGACTGATTAAAAAATAAAAATAAAAAGAGGTTTTCCAGTCAACTTCTATCATAATTGGATATCTGTCAACTATTTTTTTTCATTAGACAACAAGCATTTTGAGGGCAGCGACTTTCTTTTCTTTTCTCTATATTCCCAGCATAGATTCTGGCGCTTACATAGTAGCAACTCAATAAATACTTGTTAAATGAGTGAATTATGTTGCCAACATTCTTATGACTATGTGTGCTGGTTATAATAGTTTTTCTCTTCTATCTATATCTGTCAGAATAATCCAAGTTATGCTGTAATAACAACCCTCAAATTTCAAGTGATTTCTCATTCACAGTGTCAGGGAGAGCTTTGCTTATCATGTCACATAGGGACTAAAGCTAAAGGAAACTCTACCGTCTATGACACTGTCATTTAATCACCAAGCTTCAGGGGTTACCACAGTAGGAGATGAGAAAGAGCTGGTGAGTCAAACACAAGCCATACAAAGCCTAATTCAGAGTGTAATTCACATTCCTTTGGCCGGAACTATCACACGGCCACACTTATCTTCAGGGGGGCATGGAAATGACTAACCAAAAATAGAGAAGAATTTGACATTGGTGAACATTAATAACTCCCATCACATAACCACACTCTATGACCTCAGGCTTTGTGAAAGAAGGGAAGAAGATGGCAGATAAGAGGTCAAAGGAAAGAGAACAGAATGTCCAGAAAAAAAAAAGACGGATGGATGGTAAAGAAGAGAGAGAAAAATCTCAGCTGTAGGGGTATTCTGGCAAGGTCAGTTCCCGTTCTGAAGTAGAATTTAAGCCCTCAAAAAAACCCAAAGGCTTATCTTCTCAATACTTCTCTATTGCTCATCCACATGACTCATTAGCAAGTTGAATTTTTTTTTTTAAATGCACATTTTAAATTTATTTTATTTATTTTTATTTTTGGCTGCGTTGGGTCTTTGTTGTGCGGGCTTTCTCTAGTTGCGGCAATAGGGGGCTGCTCTTCACTGCGGTGCGTGAGCTTCTCATTGTGGTGGCTTCTTTTGTTGTGGAGCATGGGCTCTAAGGAGCGCAGGCCTCAGTAGTTGTGGCGCGTGGGCTTCAGTAGTTGTGGCGTGCGGGCTCAGTAGTTGTGGCTCACGGGCTTAGTTGCTCTGCGGCATGTGGGATTTTCCCTGACCAGGACTCGAACCCATGTTCCCTGCATTGGCAGGCGGATTCTTAAGCACTGCGCCACCAGGGAAGCCCAAGTTGATTGTTCTTATACCATTACGGATCATGTTTCATTGGGAAAGATAATCACTGAGGTTTCCTGGATTATCTCTCATGCACAAGGCATAGAAGTATAAAGATGTTTGCCTTCAACTTAAGGGAGGTGTGACAAATAGAAAATAAGAAACAGAGCTGTCTCTGACACTGAAATAAATTATTATTCTCTTCCTCATCTTTCTGTGTCACTATTTAAAATTTCTTACTATTTTCCTTCCCTGCTGGGGTAAACACCACAAAGGAAAGAATTATGGGTGTCTTATTTATGGTTGCATCCCCACAGTCTACAAACACAAGGCACATAGTTAGTGCTCAATAAATATTTGTTCATTGATGGTTTGAAAGGGACAACTCAGGGGGGCAAATGACAACATTTAAACTAAAGGTTAATTTGCTGAACTGGGCTCTTTGAAAAATTACAGAAATACTGAAGTTGCCATTCATCTGATTAGTTGTGTTGTAGGCAAGTTAAGTAGGAAAATTGTTTTTAATCTTTGGGTTGGTCATTGGCAAGACCTGTTCAGTCATTTTTTTCCAGTTGGTAGTTTGGAAGTCCCAGCAGGACAGCTTATGGCTGGCAGTCAATTAGTTGTGAATTTATTTTTAATCTTTAGCAAATGTCCCTTGTGAACAAGCACAGGATGCATCATAATTACCATCAACTATTATCTCTTCAACTCCCCTGTGTGCCTGGCAAAGTACTGTGCAAAACAGAGACAAAAATATAGTACTAGTCTAAAGAACCTGACAGAGCAAATAAAGATCATTAATTTTTTGCTATATTAAAAATAGTTATTTTGTGCAGGGCAGTGATTTTCATATTCTCTGATAAAATGCTTCACGGAGGGCTAGAGTTTTAAAGAAGATTATGAAAGAAAGAGGAATGATGATAGAGCGTACAAATGACAAAAGGGGTTCTTTGATAACTGTACAAATTGAATAATGAGTAAATAATCTGATTAACAGGTTGGTGATGATAGTTTGTTGAGGAGAAGATGAGGGGAACATTTTTGATAACATACTAGTATTTCTGTATGATCATTTAACTGTCTAATTGCTTTAGAATTGATCTCAAAAATGTATTTGATAGTCAATATATAGTTCATTATGCAGCTCTTTGATTAAAAGAATTAGAAAAAGAATAGTATCTATGTTTGTCATACACAGAAACCGTTTCCTCATTCCCCAATCAGGAACAAACCTCCACCTCGACTGTAAATAAACTTTTGAAAATATACCTCTGCCTGATACAAAATAACATCTTGTTGGCATTGACCTCTATCTATGAATAGACATTTTCCAATTTAAAATTTTAGTGAAACTCACTTACTTGAGAGCAAATGGGTATTTGATTTTTAACTAATTTCTAATCTTTGAATAGAGGATTATTTTTGCTTCCTTCAGGGCACTTGTTTGGTTTTTCTTGTGTGTGTGTAGATATCAACTAATTTACTGGTTGATGAGAATGATAAACTCTGGGTATCATTATGATACCGTATCTGCCTTCATAGTCCAAAAAATATTTCTTGGTTAAAAATATCTGGGAAACATTAATAATTAGTAAAAAGCAAGTGGTTTAAAAATACTCACTAATAAAGAACTATCATCATTTCTTTCCTTTTTTTTAAACCCCTTGAAAATAAAAGCTCACTTCTGCTAAGTACACGGGAAATATCTATACTTTTTTTTCTGCCCCTGAAAAAGAATCAACTTGAACCTAACTGTATGTATCCTATGAAGAACTGGCAATCCTGAGGCTGACTCCATGTACAATTTGAAACTCCAGAAAAGCCATGAAGGTAAGAATTAACAGAGTTACCATGTTTAACAGCCCTAGGAAAAGAAAGAGATGAATAAATTGTTTCTCCTAATCTCAGGACATGATAAAGAAATATTTAGACTCACTGGAATATTATATTTCCATATCTTTTTAAATAAGAAACTTTGAGGTACACTTTTTTATGTGCAGCTGTGATGAGATATAATACAGAACACATTCTTTTATTTCAGAAATGTGACTAAAAAGAGAAAAAGATCTGTTTAGAATGAAATAAAGAACACAGCCCAAAGCCACACAATGGAAATTGTGTGTGAACGTGAGCACATTTTAACTTTTTCCTTAAAATTAGACTAGTGATGGCTGAGAGACAGCTGCTCTGCTCGGGGTGGGTAGTGCCCTTGCTCTGGTATGTGACTCTGAGGTCACCATCTCCAGTTTATATAGGGAGGATCTTCCCACAAGCTTACATTTTTCTTCACTCTTAGGCAGACAGTGTAATGCTCAGAGCAGGAGGCTGGGGTGGTAGAAAGACAGAGTTCTGGAATCTGATAGGTCGAGGTTGAATTCCTAACTCTACCATTTCCTCACCATGTCATCTTGGGTCTGTCCCTTAGGCTCTCTGAGCTCCAATTTCCTTATCTGTAAAATAATATCTTCTTGTAGGAGTTTTGTGAGAATTGAATGAGACAAAATATGGACTGTTTTTAGTAGAATGACTTGACATTGTGTCTTGGTATGATGTGATCACTTGTGAGTTATATTTCCTCATTTATTCATTCACTTATTTATTAACTCATTTGACAAATATGAACTGAGCCCCTGCTATGTGCAAGGTTCAGTCTACATGGGTACATTAGATAGACACTGTCCCTGTTCTTACTTAGTTGCAGAATTATGGAGGCCAATGACATATAGGTAAACAGTAATTACAATACAGTGAGATGCACTAGGTTTCAAGTAACTTGTAAGAAGTATGGCACTGAAGTTTGAGAACAATTTATTTTTATCTAAATTGGGATGTACTGAAGGTAATACTTATTTTACTTTTACTTTGATTTATTTACAGTCCACTATGCTTTTTTTTCTTCTCAAAAGAAGGAGAGGCAGAAACACTGTGCAAAAATATATTTCCCCAGGAACACCATATGGTGACCTAGCATATAGTTAGTGTTAAGGGAATAGTGATTATGATGATGAAGATGACGATGATGGTGATGATGATGAAGTGACCCGAAACAATGCTACTGAGAATGCAATTCAGTGTTTTATTGAGACTGAATGTTATAAAAGTTAATTATAGGACAACCCAAATATTTTGTGTTTTTCTGCTCTGTAAACTCTAATTACAGAAACACAAAGATTTATGTCCCCTTAAGAATATCATTGTATGTATTATAAAAGAAACTTTGGAAACAGAACCAAAATTTAGTAAAGGTATCCTTTTTAAAGAGATCATTCTGATAAATATTTTATAAAGATGAATACATGTTTTGGGGACCTCAGGAAGGAATTTCTGGGCTCTCAGCATACCTGTCTGAGAGGGGCAGGCCAGGTGATACTGTTGGACTTCCTGTCTGCAGCTCTATATTGAGGCATTTGGCACATAACTGACTTCCAGATCATGGCAAACAAGCAGCAGAGATACCATGAGGCTTACTGAGAGTACCCATCTGGCCTGGCATGAACACCACCCACTTACCCACAGTAAGGAAGCACTGGACTTAAACTACATGTTAGACCATATGGACCTAACAGACATACAGAAATTCTACCCAACAGCACCAGAATACACATTCTTCTCATATGAACGTGGACCATTCTCCAAGATAGATCATGCCACAAAACAAGTATGAATAAATTTAAGAAAATTGAAAATGTGGTCAGTATTTTTTTCTGACCACAATGGCATGAAACTAAAACTCAATTACAAGAAGAAAACTGGAAAATTCACAAACATGCGGAGATTAAAACACATGCTACTGAACAATCAATGGGTCAAAGAAGAAATCAAAAGAGCAATTTAAAAAAATCTTGAGACAAATGAAAATGGAACTATACTAAAATCTATGAGATACAGCAAAAGCAGTTCTAAGAGGAAAGTTTATAGTGATAACTGCCTACATTAAGAAAAAAGAAAGATCACAAATAAACAACCTAAGTTTACATCTCAAGAAACTAGAAAAAGAAGAGACAAAGCTAAGCCTATGACAAGCCCACAGCTAACATCATACTCAATGGTGAAAAGCGAAAAGCTTTTCCTTTAAGCTCAGTAACAAGACAAGGATGGCCACTCTCACCACTTTCATTCAACTCAGTACTGGAAGTCCTAGCCAGAGTAATTAGGCAAGAAAAAGCAAGAAAAGACATTCAAATCAGAAAGAAAGACATAAAACTGTTTATATTTGCATATGGCATGATATATAAAGAAAACCCCCAGGGCCCCACCAAAAAACTATTAGAACTAATCAATGAATTCAGAATTCAGTGAAGTTGCAGGATCCAAAATCAATATACAAAAATTAGTTGCATTTATATATGCTAACAATGAAAATCAAAAAGAGAAATTAAGAAAACAATCTTATTTACAAAGCATCAAAAAGACTAAAATACTTAGAAACAAATTGAACCAAGGAGGTGATACATCTGTATACCAAAAACTATAAGACATTGATAAAAGAAACTGAAGAAGATGCAGATGAATTGAAAGATATACTGTGTTTATGGATTGAGAGAATTAATGTTGCCAAAATGTTCTTACGATGCAAAGTGGTCTACAGATTCAATGCAATCCCTATAAAAATTTCAATAGCCTTTTTTCACAGAGGTACAATAGAATATTTAATCCTAAAATTTGTATGGAAACACAAAAGACCCTGGTTGGCCAAAGTAATCTTGAGAAAGAAAAACAAAGCTGGAGGTGGCACACTTTTGGATTTTAAACTATATTACAAAGCTACAGTAATCAAAACAGCATGGGATTGGGATAAAAACAGACCCATAGATCAATGGAATAAATAGACAGCCTCAAAATAAACTCACACATATATGGTGCATTAATTTTTGACAAAAGAGCCAAGAATATATGACTGGGAAAGGATAGTTTTTTCAATAAAGGTGTTAGGACAGACTTCCGGGAAGATGGCAGAAGAGTAAGATGAGGAGATTACTTTCCTCCCCACAGATACACCAGAAATACATCTACACGTGGAACAACTACAGAACACCTACTGAATGCTGGCAGAAGACCTCAGACCTCCCAAAAGGCAAGAAACCCCCCATGTACCTGGGTAGGGCAAAAGTAAAAAGGAAAAACAGAGACAAAAGGATAGGGACGGGTCCTGCACCAGCGGGAGGGAGCTGTGAAGGAGGAAAAGTGTCCACACACTAGGAAGCCCCTTCACGGGCGGAGACTGCGGGTGGCGGAGGGGGGGAGCTTCGGAGCCGCGGAGGAGAGCACAGCAACAGGGGAGCGAAGAGCAAAGCGGAGAGACTGCAGCACAGAGGATCAGGACCGACCGGCACTCACCAGCCCGAGAGGCTTGTCTGCTCAACCGCCGGGGCGCGCGGGGCTGGGAGCTGAGGCTCGGGCTTCAGTCAGAGCACCGGGAGAGGACTGGGGTTGGCGGCGTGAACACAGCCTGCAGGGGTTAGTGCACCGCGGCTAGCCGGGAGGGAGTCCGGGGAAAAGTCTGGACCTGCCGAAGAGGCAAGAGACTTCTTCCCTCTTTATTTCCTGGTGCGCGAGGAGAGGGAATTAAGAACACTGCTTAAAGGAGCTCCAGAGACGGGCGTGAGCCGCGGCTAAAAGTGCGGACCCCAGAGACAGACATGAGACGCTAAGGCCGCTGCTGCCGCCACCAAGAAGCCTGTGTGCGAACACAGGTCACTATCCACACCCCCCTTCCGGAGAGCCTGTGCAGCCCGCCACTGCCAGGGTCCCGGGATCCAGGGACAACTCCCACGGGAGAACGCACGGCGCGCCTCAGGCTGGCGCAACATCACTCTGGCCTCTGCCGCCGCAGGCTCACCCTGCACTCCGTGCCCCTCCCTCCCCCCCGCCCCCGCCCTGACTGAGCCAGAGCCTCCGAATCAGCGGCTCCTTTAACCCCGTCCTGTCTGAGCAAAGAACAGACGCCCTCCGGCGACCTACACGCACAGGCTGGGCCAAATCCAAAGCTGAGCCCCTGGGAGCTGTGAGAACAAAGAAGAGAAAGGGAAATCTCTCCCAGCAGCCTCAGAAGCAGTGGATTAAAGCTCCACAATCAACTTGATGTACCCTGCATCTGTGGAATACCTGAATAGACAACGAATCATCCCAAATTAAGGAGCCGTGTGGATGAAAGGCTCTTGCTGCTGCAGCAAGGAGTTAGTGCTGTGCCTCTGAGGTGGGAGAGCCAACTTCAGGACACTGGTCCACAAGAGGCCTCCCAGCTGCACATAATAGCAAACGGTGAAAATCTCCCAGAGATCTCCATCTCAACGCCAGCACCCAGATTCACTCAATGACCAGCAAGCTACAGTGCTGGACATCCTATGCCAAACAACTAGCAAGACAGGAACACAACCCCACCCATTAGCAGAGAGGCTGCCCCAAATCATAATAAGTCTACAGACACCCCAAAACACACCACCAGACGTGGACCTGCCCACCAGAAAGACAAGATCCAGCCTCAACCACCAGAACACAGGCACTAGTTCCCTCCACCAGGAAGCCTACACAACCCACTGAACCAACCTTAGCCACTGGGGACAGACACTAAAAACAACAGGAACTACAAACCTTCAGCCTGCAAAAAGGAGACCGCAAACACAGTAAGAGAAGCAAAATGAAAAGACAGAAAAACACACAGCAGATGAAGGAGCAAGATAAAAACCCACCAGACCTAACAAATGAAGAGGAAATAGGCAGTCTACCTGAAAAAGAATTCAGAATAATGATAGTAAAGATGATCCAAAATCTTGGAAATAGAATGGACAAAATGCAAGAAACATTTGACAAGGACCTAGAAGAACTAAAGATGAAACAAACAATGATGAACAACACAATAAATGAAATGAAAAATACTCTAGATGGGATCAATAGCAAAATAACTGAGGCAGAAGAACGGATAAGTGACCTGGAAGATAAAATAGTGGAAATAACTAATGCAGAGCAGAATAAAGAAAAAAGAATAAAAAGAATTGAGGATACAGTCAGTGAACTCTGGGACAACATTAAACGCACCAACATTCGAATTATAGGGGTTCCAGAAGAAGAAGAGAAAAAGAAAGGGACTGAGAAAATATTTGAAGAGATTATAGTTGAAAACTTCCCTAATATGGGAAAGGAAATAGTTAATCAAGTCCAGGAAGCACAGAGAGTCCCATACAGGAGAAATACGCCAAGACACATATTAATCAAACTGTCAAAAATTAAATACAAAGAAAGCATATTAAAAGCAGCAAGGGAAAAACAACAAATAACACACAAGGGAATCCCCATAAGGTTAACAGCTGATCTTTCAGCAGAAACTCTGCAAGCCAGAAGGGACTGGAAGGACATATTGAAAGTGATAAAGGAGAAAAACCTGCAACCAAGATTACTCTACCCAGCAAGGATCTCATTCAGATTTGATGGAGAAATTAAAACCTTTACAGACAAGCAAAAGCTGAGGGAGTTCAGCACCACAAAACCAGCTCTACAACAACGGCTAAAGGAACTTCTCTAGGCAAGAAACACAAGAGAAGGAAAAGACCTACAATAACGAACCCAAAACAATTAAGAAAACGGGAATGGGAACATACATATCGATAATTACCTTAAATGTAGATGGACTAAATGCTCCCACCAAAAGACACAGATTGGCTGAATGGATACAAAAACAAGACACATATATTTGCTGTCTACAAGAGACCCACTTCAGACCTAGAGACACATACAGACTGAAAGTAAGGGGATGGAAAAAGGTATTTCATGCAAATGGAAACCAAAAGAAAGCTGGAGTAGCAATTCTCATATCAGACAAAATAGACTTTAAAATAAAGACTATTAGAAGAGACAAAGAAGGACACTACATAATGATCAAGGGAACGATCCAAGAAGAAGATATAACAATTGGAAATATTTATGCACCCAACATAGGAGCACCTCAATACAGAAGGCAAATACTAACAGCCATAAAAGGGGAAATCAACAGTAACACATTCATAGTAGGGGACTTTAACACCCCACTTTCACCAACGGACCAATCAACCAAAATGAAAATAAATAAGGAAACACAAGCTTTAAATGATACATTAAACAAGATGGACTTAATTGATATTTATAGGACATTCCATCCAAAAACAACAGAATACACATTTTTCTCAAGTGCTCATGGAACATTCTCCAGGATAGATCATATCTTGGGTCACAAATCAAGCCTTGGTAAATTTAAGAAAATTGAAATAGTATCAAGTATCTTTCCGACCACAACGCTATGAGATTAGATATCAATTACAGGAAAAGATCTGTAAAAAATACAAACACATGGAGGCTAAACAATACACTACTTAATAATGAAGTGATCACTGAAGAAATCAAAGAGGAAATCAAAAAATACCTAGAAACAAATGACAATGGAGACACGACGACTCAAAATTTATGGGATGCAGCAAAAGCAGTTCTAAGAGGGAAGTTTATAGCAATACAATCCTACCTTAAGAAACAGGAAACATCTCGAATAAACAACCTAACCTTGCACCTAAAGCAATTAGAGAAAGAAGAACAAAAAAACCCCAAAGTTAGCAGAAGGAAAGAAATCATAAAAATCAGATCAGAAATAAATGAAAAGGAAATGAAGGAAACGACAGCAAAGATCAATAAAACTAAAAGCTGGTTCTTTGAAAGGATAAACAAAATTGATAAACCATTAGCCGGATTCATCAAGAAAAAAAGGGAGAAGACTGAAATCAATAGAATTAGAAACGAAAACGGAGAAGTAACAACTGACACTGCAGAAATACAAAAGATCATGAGAGATTACTACAAGCAACTCTATGCCAATAAAATGGACAACCTGGAAGAAATGGACAAATTCTTAGAAAGGCACAACCTGCCAAGACTGAATCAGGAAGAAATAGAAAATATGAACAGACCAATCACAAGCACTGAAATTGAAACTGTGATTAAAAATCTTCCAACAAGCAAAAGCCCAGGACCAGATGGCTTTGCAGGCGAATTCTATCAAACATTTAGAGAAGAGCTATCACCTATCCTTCTCAAACTCTTCCAAAATATAGCAGAGGGAGGAACACTCCCCAACTCATTCTACGAGGCCACCATCACCCTGATACCAAACCAGACAAGGATGTCACAAAGAAAGAAAACTACAGGCCAATATCACTGATGAACATAGATGCAAAAATCCTCTACAAACTACTAGCAAACAGAATCCAAGAGCACATTAAACGGATCATACACCATGATCAAATGGGGTTTATTCCAGGAATGCAAGCATTCTTCAATATACACAAATCAATCAACGTGATACACCATATTAACAAATTGAAGGAGAAGAACCATATGATCATCTCAATAGATGCAGAGAAAGCTTTTGACAAAATTCAACACCGATTTATGATAAAAACACTGCAGAAAGTAGGCATAGAGGGAACTTTCCTCAACATAATAAAGGCCATATATGACAAACCCACAGCCAACATCATCCTCAATAGTGAAAAACTGAAAGCATTTCCACTAAGATCAGGAAGGAGACAAGGTTGCCCCTCTCTCCACTCTTATTCAACATAGTTTTGGAAGTTTTAGCCACAGCAATCAGAGAAGAAAAGCAAATAAAAGGAATCCAAATCGGAAAAGAAGAAGTAAAGCTGTCACTGTTTGCAGATGACATGACACTATACATAGAGAATCCTAAAGATGATACCAGAAAACTACTAGAGCTAATCAATGAATTTGGTAAAGTAGCAGGATACAAAATTATTGCACAGATATCTCTGGCATTCTTATACACTAAGGATGAAAAATCTGAAAGTGAAATCAAGAAAACACTCCCATTTACCATTGCAACAAAAAGAATAAAATACCTAGGAATAAACCTACCTAAGGAGACAAAAGACCTGTATGCAGAAAATTATAAGACACTGATGAAAGAAATTAAAGAGGATACAAATAGATGGAGAGATATACCATGTTCTTGGATTGGGAGAATCAACATTGTGAAAATGACTCTACTACCCAAAGCAATCTACAGATTCACTGCAATTCCTATCAAACTACCACTGGCATTTTTCACAGAACTCGAACAAAAAATTTCACAATTTGTATGGAAACACAAAAGACCCCGAATAGCCAAAGCAGTCTTGAGAACGAAAAACGGAGCTGGAGGAATCAGGCTCCCTGACTTCAGACTATACTACAAAGCTACAGTAATCAAGACAGTATGGTACTGGCACAAAAACAGAAAGATAGATCAGTGGAAGAGGATAGAAAGCCCAGAGATAAACCCACGCACATATGGTCACCTTATCTTTGATAAAGGAGGCAGGAATGTACAGTGGAGAGAGGACAGCCTCTTCAATAAGTGGTGCTGGGAAAACTAGACAGGTACATGTAAAAGTATGAGATTAGA
The DNA here is from genome assembly GCF_011762595.2 of Tursiops truncatus. NCBI lineage: Eukaryota > Metazoa > Chordata > Mammalia > Artiodactyla > Delphinidae > Tursiops > Tursiops truncatus. The sequence goes on along the minus strand of NC_047044.1, from coordinate 29,972,883 downwards.
TCACTCCCTAACACCATACACAAAAATAAGCTCAAAATGGATTAAAGACCTAAATGTAAGGCCAGAAACTATCAAACTCTTAGAGGAAAACATAGGCAGGACACTCTATGACATAAATCACAGCAAGGTCCTTTTTGACCTACCTCCTAGAGAAATGGAAATAAAAACAAAAATAAACAAATGGGACCTAATGAAACTTAAAAGCTTTTGCGCAGCAAAGGAAACCATAAACAAGACCAAAAGACAACCCTCAGAATCGGAGAAAATATTTGCAAATGAAGCAACTGACAAAGGATTAATCTCCAAAATTTATAAGCAGCTCATGCAGCTTAATAACAAAGAAACAAACAACCCAATCCAAAAATGGGCCGAAAACCTAAATAGACATTTCTCCAAAGAAGATATACAGACTGCCAACAAACACATGAAAGAATGCTCAACATCACTAATCATTAGAGAAATGCAAATCAAAACTACAATGAGATATCATCTCACACCCATCAGAATGGCCATCATCAAAAAATCTAGAAACAATGCTGGAGAGGGTGTGGAGAAAAGGGAACCCTCTTGCACTGTTGGTGGCAATGTAAATTGATACAGCCACTGTGGAGAACAGTATGGAGGTTCCTTAAAAAACTACAAATAGAACTACTATATGACCCAGCAATCCCACTACTGGGCATATACCCTGAGAAAACCATAATTTAAAAAGAGTCATGTACCAAAATGTTCATTGCAGCTCTATTTACAATAGCCCGGAGATGGAAACAACCTAAGTGTCCATCATCGGAGGAATGGATAAAGAAGATGTGGCACATATATACAATGGAATATTACTCAGCCATAAAAAGAAACGAAATTGAGCTATTTGTAATGAGGTGGATAGACCTAGAGTCTGTCATACAGAGTGAAGTAAGTCAGAAAGAGAGAGACAAATACCGTATGCTAACACATATATATGGAATGTAAGAAAAAAAGTTATCATGAAAAACCTAGGGGTGAAACAGGAATAAAGACACAGACTTACTAGAGAATGGACTTGAGGATATGGGGAGGGGGAAGGGTAAACTGTGACAAAGCGAGAGAGAGGCATGGACATATATACACTACCAAACGTAAGGTGGATAGCTAGTGGGAAGCAGCCGCATAGCACAGGGAGATCAGCTCGGTGCTTTGTGACCGCCTGGAGGAGTGCGATAGGGAGGGTGGGAGGGAGGGAGACGCAAGCGGGAAGAGATATGGGAACATATGTATATATATAACTGATGCATTTTGTTGTGAAGCTGAAACTAACATACCATTGTAAAGCAATTATACTCCAATAAAGATGTTAAAATGAGAAAAAAAAAGGTGTTAGGAAAACTAAACATCCTCATGCTAAAGAATAAAGCTGGACTTCTATCTTACAACATACACAATAATCAACTCAAAATGGATTAAAGACTTCAATGTAAGACCTGAAACCATAAAATTCCTACAAGAAAATGTAAAGTATAAGCTTCTTGACATTGGTTTTGACACTGATTTTTTTGAATTTGACACCAAAAACAAAGACAAGAAAGGCACAAATAACCAAATGGTACCACATCAAACTGAAAAACTTCTACACAGCTAAGGAAACCATCAAACAAAGCAAAAATTAACCTATGGAATGAGAGAAAATATTTGCAAACCACACAGCTGATAAGGGGTTACTATCCAAAATATACAAGAAACTCATACAACTCAATAGCAAACAAAGCAAACCCAAGACAGCCCAATTAAAAAATAGGCAAAGGACTTGAACAGCTATTTTTCCAAAGAAGACATACAATGGCCAATAGGTACATGAAAAGATGCTCAATGTCACTAATCATCAGGTAAATGCAAATCAAAAATCACAATGAGATATTGCCTCACATCTGTTAGGATGGCCATTATAAAAAAAGACAAGACATAATAAATGCTGTTGAGGGTGTGGAGAATAGGAACTCCTGTACACTGTTAGTGGTAATGTAATCTGGTACAGCTACTATGGAAAACAGCATGGAGGTTACTCAAGAAATGAAAAGTAAAACTACCATATGATCCAGCAATCTGACTTCGGAGTATATATCCAAAGGAAATGAAATCATTATCTCAGAGAGATATCTGCACTCCTACATTTATTGCAGCATTAATCACAATAGCCAAAGTATGGAAAAATCCTAAATGTTTGTTGATGGATGAATGAAGAAATATGATTATCTATCTATCTACCTACCTATCTATCTATCTACCAATTAACATAATGGAATATTATTCAACCTTTAGAAAGTTGGAAATCCTGCCATTTAGGACAACAAGGATGAACCTGGACAGCATTACGCCAAGTAAAATAAGCCAGACAGAAAAAGACAAATACTGCATGGTATCACTTATATGTGGAATTTAAAAAAAAGTCAAACTCATAGAAACAGAGAGTAGAAATGTGGTTGCTAAGGGCTGGGGGTTGGGGGACATAGGGAGAGGCTGGTATTGATAAAATGTACAAACTTTCAGTTATAATATGAATAAGGTCTAAGGGACTAATGTATAGCACGGTGACTACAGTTGATGACAGTGTATTGTATAATTGAAATTTGCTGAGAGAGTAGAACTTAAATGTTCTATTCCTCCCACCCCATCCAAAAAAAGGTAAGTACGTGAGGTGAGGTGATGGATGTGTTAATTAACTCAATGTGCAGGGGGCGGGGGGAATCCTTCTACAACGTATATCACATCACAACGTTGTACACTTTAAATCTCTTATAGTTTTGTCAATTATACCTCAATAAAACTGAAAAATATATCCATTTCTCTCCTCCCCCCCCCCCACTTAGCCTGTCTGTCTAGTCCCTACTGTGACGTGTATCAATATCAGCTAGTATTGTGCATCCATTAATAGCATTAGATTTGATTTAATCTTTTGCTCCCAATTAATAATTATAAGATACTTAGCAAGCTTATCCTAATTTTCAGATATCTCCCGAATTCCCCCCTTGTTTTTTGATGTTGTATTGTGTCTATATCACCTCGATTCTGTGCTATGTTTTCTCTCTTAGAGCCTTTATTTTATCATAGGACTACAAATATATAGGGTGGCTTGTCCTCTTCTGCTTGGATTTCAGGATTCAGGGGATACTTTGTCACTTAGTTTTGTTGTAGATGTTTTGGTATCATAGTTGCGATGTCTATTTTTAGGGAAGAGATTCAAAAACTATGCCACTACCACCATCGTCTCAGAATTCTCAATGTCGCTTGAGTATTTAGTAGTTTTCCCTTAAATGTTTATTTTACATATACTCTATGTAAAATAGTTCATGCTTTTTAGTTCATGCTTTTACATAATGTGTTGTTTTTTAGGAATGCATATATGACATGACACCAGAAATGCCTATCATAACAGTATCTTATATTCAGATTTGAACACAGAATTTTGAAAGAAATAATATTATAAAGTACTTTGAGCATTTATCACTAAATAAAATATTATTTCTGTATTGTTTCCAATTTGCATTTCCAGAAAATGATATATTCTTTGGGTATATAAATGTTAAATATGTAATTAGATATAAGAAGAAAGAGGAGGAAGAGAAGGAAAAGGAAAAAATGTAATATTATACCAATAACCTGTGCTTTATTCATGACTTAAACTTTGCTCAGATAATTTATCAGTTCTTAGTGGAGCAATAAAGCACTGGATTTAGGTTCATTGGTACTTATAATGAGATTTCTTCCTTCAAGTAAATCCCTTATTTTAGAAGAAAAGTAAAACGTTAACTCTTAGGAATCATTATGCAATAACAAAGAGAGCAGTAAAATTTTATAGGAGTTGGACCAAGTCCAGTGACTTTCTGGTTGTGAAAAGTTCAGTGAAAATTGGGTAAATGGCTCATGTAATAGGAAGTTTAAGTAATAAAATGGGGGTGGTGGAGAGATGAAGATTTCCCCAGTCCCAACCCACTCCAAGTACATAGAGTTTTTGGTGATTGTTGCCTTATAATGTTGTGCTCATTATAGTCATAGGAAGAATATCATAATAAGGATGCACTTTTGGTGTTAAAAAAAAATAATCCATGGTGGTAGGGTCTTGGGGCTTAAATGGAACTTGGAAGATATTATTATAAATGTTGTTTTCCAATGATCCTCATCTTTGCTCCCTTGGTGCTTAGAAAGAAAACTTCAAATAGAGTAATGTGAACTACTAGGTGTTAGGTTCTTACCATATAGCTAAGAGCTAGGGATGTTACACACATGGGACTTATTTGGTCCTCCCACCTATGAGAGACATAGGTGAGGAAAGAGATACACACAGAAGTTAGGTGACTTGCTTAAGGTCACAGAGCTAGTAAATTGTAGAGGCTGGGTTTTATCTCAAATTAGTCTGACTCTTGACCTGTGCTCTTAGCCCACTGTTTTGAGTGTGTTTAAAAAGCCACATAGTTTAATGTGGGAAGGTGAATCTTTTAAAGGGTTTCTATTACTACCCAATCTAAGTTTCACTTAGAGAGCCTGGGGGTGCATCCACTGTGCAGAAAATACAGTTCTTGACAGAGGATATCATAGTCCCCCTTCAGTACATATTCAGCAGAGGATCAATTCAGTTGCTCAGCTGACTCAGTTCTTCTCAGTGCTACACAGTATACCAGTCTTCAGGAACATGAAAATGGATGAGACACAGTCTCGGCCCTTGGGTCCTTTGGAGGGGCAGCTTTCATAAAAAGGTATATATGTATGAAACAAAGTAGAAGCTCAATTCTAGAGAATTGCCGAGGCAGTCTTCAAGCTGCAAGTCTGAGGGAGGCAAGTAGGGGAGTGATGAGTGGTGGTTACCTAAGGGTAACCAACTCCTCTTGGTTTGCCTAGGACCTTCCCACTTTTAATACCGAAGGTCCCACATTCCAAGAACTGTCTCAGTTGGGCAGACTGAAATGGCTGGTCACATAGGTTTCTGCTGATTTGGAACATTACCAACTTCCCATCAGGGAACTAGTGAATCCCTAGTCAGTACTATGAGGGAAATCAACGTTCATGATCATCACCCTAAAAATCATGGTCTAATTTTCTATGAGCAAGATTGTAATAAAGCAAACTTGATTTGCTGCCTTATTCAAATTGTAAGTTCAATGAGTTTCCTTTGCTCTTATCTGGTAGGAATCCATGTTGTCATCAAAGACCTTACAACCTAACTGTGAAGACAGAGGCAATCTTATGTGGGCCCAGACAAGGTAACAGGTACACATAGACTGCTTATGAGGGAGCCGACTGTTTAGTGAATAAGGAACTAGGTTAGAGAGGCTCTGAGTTCAAAAGTCAACTGGCAGGGTTTCAACAACAACATCATCCCTAGAACCGCCCTGGGAGTGCAATCACATACCACGTCAGCAGGATCATCACCAAGTTTAATATACCCATTTACAGCTCACAGGGCATGGGGCTCGTTATATGATTCACCAAAGGCATTCTTTTATTGTTTTGAACTTATGGTGTTATTTTACTGTTTTACAACAAGGCTTGTCTTGTCATATTCCCACTATAAAGATGTCCAGAAACTTGGAGAATTGTGTTTTAAGGTATTATATCACATAATTAAAATTTTGTTTTTCTCTCTCCTTTTTTCCTTTCTCCCCTCCCTTGAGACCCCTTCTCATTCCATCTTTTCCTTTTTTCCTTCTTTTTCTCTCCTCTCATCTTCTTTTCTACCCCTCTCTCTTCTCTCTTTTGCCATCCCTTTCTCCCTCCCCCCATGCCTTCTCTCCTCCCTCCTTTATCTCCTTTTCCACCCATCCTCTGAAGAAACAGGGGATTTTGGTTCTCTTCAGATGCAGGACTCATTTCCTCTCAGGTGCTTCTTATCACAGAACAACTAGGAGGGTGACTTGCTGAGAACTTAACTAGAATTTTGTTTTCATTGCTGTAGCAAGAAGTCTCCCTGAATATTTCACAGCACAGAATGTATGGGGCTGACTTTCTAATGCCTGAATGCTCTGTGCAAGTTCCTTAAGTTCTAGTACTGGTGAAAAGAAATAGTGCAAACTCTTTTGGGTTAGAGTAAAAAGAGAAGGAGGTAGATGCTGAGGGGAAATGAAATGTTTTGTTTATTGGTTTTTTTGAGGAAGTGGGAGAGTTGGGGGACAAGGAAAAGAAGAAGAGCAAAGCTCAGGAACTGGGACAATTCTAATACTTGAGGCCCATTCTTAAGTTAATTTTCAAATTGGTGGTGGTTCCAGAAGTGCTAGGGCCATTGACCCAGGAATAGGACAGCACTGAGGGTCCTCTTATGAATTCTCTAGTGCAATCTGATTAGAAAATCCATGCCAGGACCACATCTTGGAGACCAACTAGCATCTTTGGCTACCCCATATAGCAGCAGATGCCTTGTCTGACTCTTCCCAGAAGCCCCCTGTGAATCATCCTGCCACCTCGTGAAGAAAAACTCTAGCAATATCTCAGAGAGAGCATTCAGTGGCAACTGGAAAACAAAAAGCCTAAAGAAGGTGCTTGGTTACCTGTAATCCAGGGAAACAAATGGTGCACCTTCCTGCATCTTGAGATAGCTGTGGAGAGAGGGATGTGTCCACCTCTTTTACAAACCAAACACTCACAAGATCAAGACAGATGAGCCTTTATACAGATTGTCTATGTTAGGAGTATATGAGAGAGTGGAACCTAGTAATGGAAAGGAAGAGCTGACATTTTAATTTTAGCTCTACTGTCCTCCAGCAGCTATTTACTTGCTCTGTGAAGTTGGCAATTAACTAAAACTCTCTAGTCTTTTTTTCATTTGTGACATGATCTCTTTGAGTCTCTTATAGTCATTCTTTCATTAATTTCGGAGGCTGGTACACTTCCGGTGAGGAGAAAGATTCTTTAAAATAAAAATTATATTGAATTTTAACCTATTTGACTTTTTAAACAAAAATTAAAACCTCCCACTTCATGTATATCTCTAACCAGTCCTTGAGATCTGAACTGATTGAATTCAGATGACTCAGTGTGTCCCTTGGATAATGCACTGAGCTTGGGAGAGCAAGTCTGAGCAAGAACTTTTCTCCACTTGATATATCATGTAAGCCACGATACTTCGCTATCTTCTCAACTCATTTGACTTCATAAAAAATATACTGCCTAACCTGTTTAACCAGGCAGGCCTCCAGGAAGTGACTTTTTTTCTTTTTTTTCTGTTTTAAACCATAGATTCTTGACTAAATTTTAAAACAGAAAACCAGTTCCTTGCCAAGGGACTTTATGACTGTGTTACTAGCCAATAAACCAAGGAGCTATGAAAAATAGTTGCTCCGTACCTTTACCGGGAGAGTAACGGAATGCCCAGCCAACACAGTCATTATTGTACACTCAGAATTTTAACTCTAGCGACAATGGAAAAGTTTCTCCTCTGTCACAGGAACATTATTACATTTTACTTAATTTCTCTGTAGGATGCTTGAGAAAAATACCATCTCAAACTACTGTATATAGCACAGGGAACTCTATTCAATACTCTGTAATGACTTATATGGGAATAGAACCTAAAAAAGAGTGGATATATGTATATGTATAACTGACTCATTTTGCTGTACAGCAGAAATTAACCCAACTTTGTAAATCAAACTAAAGAACATTTAGAATAAACATTTCGAAGAAATAGAACATCTCTTTATAAGGTCGTATATTTCACCTTTTGGAAAATAGCCAGACACAGCATGTTGGGTAGCTCTGTCACTGGAGTATTGGTTTAGGAAAGAAGAAAATTGTAGAGAGACAACAGAGAAAGAGAAAACTATTTTCCCTAAGAAATCGTAACAGAGGAAAAAAACTTAATGTTCATAATGTGGTAGGTAGTAAGGCCTCAGTCCTGTGTTTTGGTTTATCAGAGGTATAAAAAGTTGCAACAATAAAAAAAGATATACTAAAATTAGGAATAATGGGAGCACACTGACTTTAATTTAAGCCTTAAACTATGTCTTAGGCCAAGAATGCTTATTTTTATGAGTTATAGTATAAGAAATACTGGGTAAAGAAGATAAAAAAAAGGCATGATGGCATGATACTAATTTCCTTCAACTAATTTCTAGGATGTTCTTGAGTATTTTGAACAGACCTAAATTCCCTTATTTTGTGTCTGTTTCAGGTAGTAAACTAGAAACAAATGTCATCTCACTTGTGGGGGAATAAATGAATAAAACATTGAAATGCCTCCCTTTTTTTCCACACATTGAGGCATTTTCTTCCTGGGAACATGAAATATCCAACTAAAAAAGAGTCTAAAACCAAAATCAAGGCTTAGGTCTGAAATCCTATGGGAAAAATACAGTAACATAAACTTTTCACTGATATTCTCAGTCCAAATATTTAAAAATTCAAATGGACATTAAAAATTTTCTTTCAGATAGTCTATCTAGAAACACAGAACAAATTAAACATACAAATATACTGTTAAAAACTGTACAAAAATATTGAATATTCACCCATCTTATTTAAAAAGCTCTAACATTCTTTGCTGATAACATATTGACATACTTATTCTATATATCAAATGCTATTTAAAGAGCAGGGATTAGTCTACAGAAAGCTAAATAATGATTAAAAGTTTAGAAATTTTTTCTTAAAGAATGTAATCAAAATCAGTTTTTGAAGGGATACAAATTCTAAAAACATAAGAAGTAGGTAAATTACAGTGTTCAGGATTTTTATCCTTTCTTCCTTGTTTTTCAGCACTGGACAGCACAGTGACCCTAACTTTTGCAGGGAGACGGAATGCAATTCTTTCCAAGCCTTGAAAACTTTTGAAAATGCTTTGAGTGGCACCACTTCTGTTTATGCACATCTACCAAGAATAGAAATTAAATTCATTCAATGGCATCTCATTATGTTGCAATATATACAAAATATCTTGCAAAATAATCAAAGGTAGTTTATGATGGAAAAATAAAAGTCTTTATAGTGGCAATATATAGATAAGCAGAAGTAATTTGGAAAAGGCAAGTCAAACTTAAGTGCAAAAAAAAAGGTCTTGGCTTTGCTGACTCCACAAAAGCTTATCCTACTTTATACTCCTTGAGGAAAATGAAAACCCTGTAATGTCTTTGATGAAGGGAGTGGGGAATGAAAGTGGAGAAAGGTGAAATAGCATGTCTTCTTTTCTTTTTTCCTCCCTCTTTCCCTCCTCCTTTTCCTCCTTCCTTCCTTCTTTTTTCCCTTACTTCCTCCCTCTCCCCCTCCCTCCTTTCCTATCTTTCTTCTTTCCTTCTTTTCTCCCAGCCTGCCTTCTTTTCGTGATTTATTTTCAACAACCATTTATCAAGCATCTGTACATTTTATGCATCATGTTAGGTCCACTGTGAATGAAGATGGCTGGAAAACAAGATGTGTGCAAAGTTAGAAAGGAGAGCTGTCTGGAAAGATAGATTGAGTTTACACTGTTGAGAAAACTGAATGTCGGATTAAATTATGGTAATAGCTAATATTCATTTAGTGCATGGCTCTTCTAAATATTTTACATATTTTGACAATTAATTCTTTCAAGTATCTTATGAAGTAAGTGCTATTATTATTCTCTTTTTAAAGGTAAGGAAACTAAGGCACAAAGAGTTTAAATAACTTGCTCAAAGTCACACAGAGGTACATGGCAGAGCTAGAATCTAGATTTTAGGCTGCCTGGTTTTATAGTTCGTGCTTTTAACCATGATGCTACCCTGTGAGTCGATTTCAACTTTATTTTGCAGGAGCCATTTTGTTCTTGGGCTTAGTTTTATTCAGTTAGTCCCCTCACCTGTAAAGTAAGGATAAATAACAAAAATACCTACCTCAGAGGGTTGTAGTGAGGATTAAATAATATATCAGAAACTGTTTTGAAAAGTTATAATGTGCCATATACCATTATTGATATTCTAGTAGTAAACATAAAACAAGTATTCAAATAAATAAAACCTTGGGTAGTCGTTATTTACCAATGGGCACAACACTTACTGATATTATCAACTAAGTATTGACCTTGATTAAATGAATGAAAAAAAAATCCTAGAAGGAAGGGCAAATTGAGAGGGGATAACAATGGTCACCATAGTGACACTGCTGGCGAAACTATGATCCATGTGACAAATATTGTTGCGTGCTTACTGATAACGGGGCACTTGACCAGATTCTAAACAAGGTCCCAGCCGTCATGTGCTTGCAGTGATCATTAAGATGTGCACCACACTTCATGGCTTGTGAAAGGTTCTCAAAACCTCTACTGCATTTGATCCTATCATCCCTTGAAAAACCTGCATGAGAGATGAAACTATTCCCATTTTCTAGATCAGGAGTTGAGGCTCAGAGAACTTGAGTGACTTTTCCAATGTCACACAGGGAGAATGTAGAAGATTCAGGACTCAAACCTAGGTCTCTTGCTTTCCAGAACACCATTCTTTCTGCAATACCAGGCTGTCTTATGTCATAATAATAATACTTGAGCACTCACTGTATGCCAGGCATTGTTCTAAGGGCTTCACATAAATTAGCTCATTCAACCCTGACAACAACCCCTTGCAGAATATATCCTATATTGCTTCTGGGAAATACCAGACTGTTTGTTAAGGTAAAGTAATGTCTTTTGACACACATTGATAGACTTCTCTTAGCCTGACAGTGCCTCTGTGAGGGCATTCAATTCTATGATTAATGAGTCTGCCCACTTGAGATGCGGGAGCTAGCCTCGAGCAGGAAATTCTCTCCAAGCTGGTCTGAAAGTAACAGTGGGAGAAAATGTTCCTTCCTGTTAAGGGAGAAGAAAGATTAGTGCTGTTGGAATCTTCTTCTGAAAACCATAGTTCTGTGTTTCTTCCATGGCAGTAGTAACCTGTCTAGAGTCCTACAAAATGAATCTCATGACTAAGTCTGCCTCTTTCGTCTGCCTCTTTCACAACTGAGATGTGAGAAAGTTGAGATGACTCCCTCCCCTGATATACTAGCCTGGGTCAAGGCTAGAACATAAATAGCAGAAAATGGAATGAGTGAGTGATAGCACCCAGCTGGAAACCAGAAACCTGGCACCCTTTGACCTTGTTATTACTAAATGTTCTTTTTTAGAAACAGAAAGACTGTTCAAGGGGAACAGTGAGAACTGATCATTGATAACAATTCAACAGTCATAAGGAGAATAAAACTTAAAAAAATAAAGTCTAGGGCATTTATATGAGGTCTTCATGTGGGTGAAGGTCACGGCCTGTATATAATAGCAATGATTTTCCAAAGGCATTTCATAGGAAAGAGAAATTATGGCGATATTTGATCTCTTCCTCACTCTAACTCCCCAACCTTGTAACCCTAGGACTTCAGCCGTGGAATTGCACACCTCAAATCAGGTGGCTCAGACTGGCCTGATGTTTCACTCATCTTTTTCTGCCAATGAAGCACTGAGAATTGTATACTCATACACCCAGCAAAATGCCATGTTTTGAGTTTAGAGAATCAATACTTTGTTTGTTTCTAATAGAATATTCTATTCTTATTCCTAGAGGTTTTGTGTGTGCATGCGTGTGTGCATGTGTGTGTGAATGCACACATATGTGCTTTTTTGGTGGTGGGGAAGGTAAGGGGGGGTTTGAATTGGGGTAGGGAAAAGGCTAGTTCTCTACATCAGGGGTAAATTTTCATTTTTTGATTCTATCATTTAATTTATTTAATTTCTCCAAGGGTACAGTTTTCTTTCTCACTAGCAGTGTTCCTGAGAAATCAATGCAACAGATTAATCACATTTTTAAAATGTTCAAGTTTACTGACATGAGAGAAGAGAAGGATGAAAAAGAAAGAGAGCACTTTCCTCACTAAATAGAAAACTTCTTTAAAAAGTCTTTGGTAAAGCACTTCTAGCGAATAAGCTGTAACAGCTGGGTGGGACACTGAGATATTTATTTATTTTTTAAATTAAGGTAGCTAATGCAGACATTTGACAATTAATAAAGAGATAACTCTGGAGCCAAAATGATGTTGGGCACTCAAAGTGGATTTTAGTTTAAAAAAGGAAAAAGAAAAACTCCACATACTCTGAAAATGTATTTTATGGGAAGGAAGGAACCCTGAGCAAATTAATCAAGTAAAAGAACTTATAAATGCACTTCAGTCTCCTCTGTAATAAATAACCAGTAATCAACTGTTAAAACACAGTCGTCTTCCTGGGCCTCTATGTATGCTAAAGATTCACCAGCCTCTTCTCTTCTCTCCTTGATTGTAATGTAGTAGGTGGATGTTGCCTTTGACACCTTTTCCATTCTCTCCCAATATGTGGCATTAGTGCAATTTGAATTTAGTTCCAAGGTGGACTCTGATTGGCTGAATTCCATGCCCTTTGCTAGTGATTGCTTTGAAAGTCCAGAGCTAAGCCAATCTTTTCATAACTTCTGTCTGGTGCCATAAGTGAGCTCCTTTGAACAATCAGATTGAGGAAGGACTTTTGTTCCATGACTGGGAAAGAGGCACACTTTATTTCCCTCTGCATGTGAAAAAGGGAGTATGCAGCCTTGTTTATCATTGGCAATTCCCTTGCAATCATGAGGTTGGGGAGAAGAAAAGAATCTAGGTCCTTGATGACATTGTTGACTTGTTTGATTAACCTACTGTGATGTCTGCTCTTCACTGGACATCCATATACTTGAACCAGTAAGTGTCCTTACTGGCTTTCAGGCACTTGTTTCTAAAACCGTTTTGATCTATATATATAGTGCAAGTCTTTCCTCTTGGTGATGAACATAGGGGATATAAAGAGAAACTTAAAATTCATGCAACATTTACACTACTTTCTGTGAAAAAACAAATAAGTACAAATGAAAATTTTATTTTAATTTAAAATTTAAATCTTTGCCCATTTAAGATTTCACTCTCAACATCAGAGAATAGGGACAATATCTAAGTTATCTTTGTGTTCCCAGTACCTAAAATGGAAATTGAATAAATGAATAGTCCCATCTAAATAGTGTCTCTACCACATGTAGTTTAACTAATATACTATTTATTTTTATTTATTTATATAGCCTGTATTAGCTCAGTGGTTTGCAATCTCTTTAGAATTATGACATTTGATTGCTTGATTTTGAGTACATGGAACACTCGGTGAGCTCACTGCGTAGTCGGGGAGACAGACTGTAAATAACCATTTATAGTATAAAGTAATAGACTTGGGAATAAAATCCTCCCAAGGCCTGTAGGAAGGAGCACCTGTATCTGACTGCAGTGTGGTCTTATCAAGAAAATATTTCCAGATAACTACATTCTTAAGAGTTGTGTAATAGTTTGCCTGGCAAGCATGAGGGTTGGGGTGGTGAAGAGGGTACATTCTAGGCCAAAGGAATAGCATCTGTAAAAACAGTTATGTGGAAAATAAATCGTGGCATGTATAAGAAAATCTAAATAATGGAACATTTCTGGAGAGGAACAGAAAGGAATCAATATTTGTTAAGCAACTAAGTTGTGCTAGGGCCTAAGCTAGATTAATGTATATGATCTTATTTAATTCTCACAACAAACACTTCATAGATTAGGAACAGGAGGCTCAAATAGCTTTGGTGACTTGGTTGTTTCCACACATCTAGTAAACAGTGGAGCTAGGATTTGAATCTGGATTAGTTTGGAGCTGATATTCAGGCTTTTGTCACTAAAATGTGATGCCTATCTGAGTCTTAGGGCACATAGAGGCCACAGCAGGAGATAAAGCTTCAAATTTAGGGAAGTCAGATATGAGGAGACCTGTGTTCCTTACTGAGAAGTTTGGATCTTACACAGTATGGAGATGTCCAATAGGGAGTTGGAAGCACAAGGCTGAGATGATTTAGCTGGTGATAAAAAAAATTGTCAGTTACCATCCTATTGGTTGTTTTCATCACATATGCATAGTCAGAATCATTCAGTGATAACTTTAGGGTGTGAAGGGAGACGGCCAAAACAGAGCTTTGGGATATAATATTTAAGGGGTATTTATGAAAAAAGAGCCAGAGAAGGAGACTAAAAGGAGTGTCCTAAGAGTTAGGAAGGAAACCAGGAAAGGGCAGTGAGGTGGAAGCCGAAAGAGTTCAGAATTTCAACCCAGAGGTGGTAGTTAAGGGTATCAAATATTTCAAAAGAAAGTAACAGTTAATTAAGCTTCAATAATGTAGGTTACCCTATCCTTATCCCTGTTGTAATCTAGTAAATGATGGGTGGGTATAATTAAAAAGCAGCTTCTTGGGACTTCCCTGGCGGTCCAGTGGTTAGGATTCTGTGCTTCCACTGCAGGGGGCATGGGTCCATCTCTGGCCAGGGAACTAAGATCCCACATGCTGTACAGCACGGCTGAGGGGGAAAAAAAAAAAAGCAGCTTCTCACTCATATTCATAAAAACATTCTTACATGAGTGGTCCCACAATGGGAACAATATATTTTGGGAAACACTGATACTGGAATCTGAGTTGGAAAAGGTGTCAGAATTCACCTAGGCTCTATCTTATATAATGGATGAACTAGTTGTATCCTTATGTCAACACTTGCCCATCCAAGTACACAAGAGGCTTATTCCTGATATCACTGAGGTTAGAGGTCTATAAGACATCTGACTTTCTTGTTTACGTCAATCATTTCCTCTTCATAATGTATCACTTAAAACAACAACAATGATAATTCACGTGTTTGTATCATCTTTATGATATCTTACAGGTTTCAAAGCACTTTCACACTATTTATGATTTTGTCTCCACAAGCCTGTGAATTAGGCAGAGAAATAAGTAGATGAATTATAGATGGGCAAACAGAGGCTTACTGTGGTTAATGGAAATTAACCCAAGTTTCCTTAGAGATAGATTCATGAGGTCAGAGGAAAAAAATCAGCTCTGATTCCTAGTCTTCCTTCAGTCACAGTACCATTAGTGGATGATTATATAATCTTGGATTCTAGTATCTCCCTCTTTTTCACTTTTTCCTGTAAATCTTGTTTCTTCAACTCTGCAGTAATCCTCAAAGGATGCATTCCAGATTTACATTTCTTCTGGCTGAATCTTCTAGTAAAGATGGCCCATGGGGCTGAATCTTCTAGTAGAGATGGCTCATGAGCAATGGTTTTTCCCATGTCAGTTACCTGGCATTTAGACCACATTCCCAGACTTGCAGTGAAGATTAAGAAACAAGTGCTGCTTATTTAAGTGAGTGAACTCCCTTTTATAGCTGGATAAAATGGTGCCATGGTTCTATTTTCATAGCATTTAGACGAGGGATTAGAGCGTCATCTGGGTAATTGAACCACTATAGAAAGTCAGTCTGGTTATTTCAGACCTGTTGAATAGGTTTTCCTTTTGCTTGAGTTCTCCATACAGTTCTCTGTCCTGGTTAATTGTTGGGAAAGCTGCTGAGCTAGCTCTTTACTGCGTTTAGAGAAGGTGCTGCAGAGCATGGACCTTTCATGCCCTACAAATCAAAAAATTCACACCCAAAGACAGACATGACTTTTTATTTTTCTGACTTTTTTTCTATAATCTAAGAGCAGTGTTGGAGTTAGTTTTCAAGTTTTGACATTTAGAGGCCTAGAGATACACAGAATTCATAACTTAGAAAACTGTGCAGAAGTGTAACTTCTATGGATAGGAGTCTTCTAATGAACCTATCTCAACAGATGTACTTGTGGTTTACAAGTTGTTTCTGGTGGTTTTCCCTGTGGATCCTCTGCTGCTGCTCTGTCTATGCTTTTTCTCTTTAGAGGCACTGTTCAGAGGAAAAAGGAATACGTCTGTGACGCGTTTGTGATGTATCTATCTTATACCTAAAGACATTTGATCTCTCTCCCAAGGTCATGCCATCATGCACTTATCCAATTGATCTACCTCACACACGCGTGCGCACACACACACACACACACACACACACACACACACACACAGACTGAATGAGATTCCCATGTAAACTATTAACAAAAAGAAAGGAATTGCTAAGACCTCTTCTAACTCCCATTGCTTCTACCTTGCCCTTTAATGGATATGCATGACAAAAGTCACAGCCTTTAGATAGGAACAAACTGCTTTCCTCCCATTCTATTTTCTCTTGGATTAACTCACTGTCCTTTCCTTGACTCCCCTCTTCCCTCTTCTTGTAAACTCAGCATCAACAAATGTGATCTGCATAAGATCCCATTCAAGTTAACCTCTTTTAATGCCTACCCAACAATTTGGTTTTTCTGAGTAGTTAATCTGAATGAGGAAATATCTACAAGGCCACTTGGCAAGACATGAGATTTTCCATTCTTTTTGAAAACTAATGAAAAGGCAATTATTGCCTCACACTATTCTGAGTATTCCACAAAGAACTGCTCTCCACTTCCTGAACAGAATCCCCAGCTACTGCCTTTTATCCTCAGCCACTCCCTCACTTCTTGGCTTGATGTTGTCTGACCAACACTGAGACAAACATATCTTTGGGTCTGGGGAAGTGAATGCATTTTTCAGTTGGCAACAGTTATTGTAGAAGCAGAGAACACTTGTTGAGTGTGTACGGTGTACCAGGAATGGAAGGATATGCAGGTAGATGAGACAATCATGCTCTTTGCAAAGAGCTCCCTGTCTAGTAGGCAAGACCACCACGTAAACAAATTTGCTAATTTCAATTTGTGAGAGTCTCAAATCCAAAGAAGCTCATGCTATGTATAGAGATAGAGGAGAAGAATCTGTAACTAGCTTTGGCAGTGGTGGATAGGGAAGACTTTCTGGAAGAATTAAGCTCTGAGCTAGATTTTGAAAGATGAGTAGGAATTGTGAGATGGATAATAGGGAAAGTGGAGGTGGGGTGGTAGGGAAGGGCATGGAAAAAAATGAGATTAGTAATAAAGATAAGGGTCAGTTCATTATAAGTATTTGGGGAACACGACCAGATTTGCAGTTAGAAACATCATTTTGACTCTACCTAGATGATGGATTTGAATGCAAGTGCTGGGAACAATTATGTATCTATTTAAACTTGGGGTTGCCAAACTACTGCCAGGCAATTCAGGCCTAGAAACTGTCTGTTTTTGTAAATAAAGTTTTACTGGAACACAGACACACCCATTTGTTTATGTATTGTCTATAGCTGCTTTCATACAAGGGCAGAGTTGAATAGTTGCTACACAGACTGTAGCACAGAGCCCAAACTGTCTACCATCTGGCTATTGACAGTAAAAGTTTGCTGATTTAAGTAGTGCCAGAGTTAAGGTAATAGAGGATAATGGGCTGAACTAAAGCTGGAGTAATGGGAATAGAAAGGAGTGGGTGGTACAAGAGTTCTTCAGGAGGAAGCGAGGATAGGATTCCATGAGTGACTGTACTGGAGGGAAGGGCAGAGACATGAGAGACAGAGGAGTCTGGGAAGATTCTGGGTCTCCATTTTGCACAGTTTTAGCAATGTGTCTTTCATAAAGATGCACAAGAAGCTGTCTTTTTCCTCAAGGAGCTGCAAATCCAGTAGAAGAGATAAGATGTGTACATAAAAATCTTTAATACAAAAGTGAAAGAAATGAGGCCATGGAATTTCAGAAGAGAGAGATGATGTTTAGATGAAAATTTAGTGAAGGCTTAAAAGAAGAGTAACAGTTTGAATTTTGAAAATGAGGGAGGATTTGGACATATGGATGAATAGGAGCAAGGGTCTCCTGGAGAAAGAGGATGCAGGAGCACAGGTAAGGATCTGGACACCAGGTTAGGAAAAGACAGCAAAGCCAATTTGAGGAGTGTGGACTTTATTGGATAGGCAATGAAAATCTGAGGGTTTTAAGCAGGAGAATAATATCAGAGCTGCACTTTGTTTTTTCTGGCAATGAGATTAGTTATTGAATAGGGAAAAGACCCAAAAAAGGAAAGGAAACTAACATTTGTCTTTCAAAGCTGGAAGCTGGTCAGCTTTGCTGACCTCTCAGTAAATATTTGTCCTTCCTTCATGTTCCCATCACACCCCAGGACTCCTAGAATTAGAGCATTTAATATGCTATGTTGTAATTGTTTACTTGTCTATAGAACGTGAGAGGCCAGGCACTGCAACATTCTCAGAGAAAGTACATGTAGTGGTTAAGACTTGTCTGGGCTTGACTTTGACTTGACCTTACCCTCTCCATACCTTGATATCCTCATCTGAACATAATAATAACTGTAACTGCTTCTACAATTAATAATATTTGTAATGATTTCTTGTGATTATTAGATGAGTTAATATGTGAAAAGCACTAAGAACAGTGGCTGGCTAGTAGGGAGGGCTAATAAATGCTATTGATTATTAGTCCTAGTGCTCAGCTCAGTGTTTGGAAACTAATAAGGATTTTGTTCAATGAGCGAATGTAAGTGCCTACAATAAGCCAGATGCTTTGTACTGGTTGTTTGGGTTTATCCTCACCACACCCCTATGAGGAAGATACTATTTCTAATTTTAGGCCAGATGAAAGAGCTCTGATGGTAAATGACAGAGCCAGAATGCAGACAGACGTACCAAGCCCAATTTAATAGGGAGCTGGTAGGAAAGAGAGAATTTAAAGAGATGAGGGTAATGGATGGACTCAAGCCCTGGAGGAGGTGGGAGAGGAGCTGGGTCAAAAGCACAGGTAAAGGTCCTCGAGAGCTTTCCTGAGACAACACAGAGGAGATGCTCTGGATGGTAAGGAGAGGGAAGTAAAATCATTAGCTGAGAGTGGAGGTGGGCAGGGCTGGGAAGTCTGCTAAAGGGGGAATCAAAGAATATTCCACATTTTTTTTAACATCTTTATTGGGGTATAATTGCTTTACAATGGTGTGTTAGTTTCTGCTTTATAACAAAGTGAATCAGTTATACATATACATATGTTCCCATATCTCTTCCCTCTTGCGTCTCCCTCCCTCCCACCCTCCCTATCCCACCCCTCCAGGTGGTCACAAAGCACCGAGCTGATCTCCCTGTGCTATGTGGCTGCTTCC
Organism: Tursiops truncatus; assembly: GCF_011762595.2. Classification (NCBI taxonomy): domain Eukaryota; kingdom Metazoa; phylum Chordata; class Mammalia; order Artiodactyla; family Delphinidae; genus Tursiops; species Tursiops truncatus. The sequence continues at coordinate 29,953,978 of NC_047044.1, read as the reverse complement.
CACTAGCTATCTACCTTACATTTGGTAGTGTATATATGTCCATGCCTCTCTCTCGCTTTGTCACAGCTCACCCTTCCCCCTCCCCATATCCTCAAGTCCGTTCTCCAGTAGGTCTGTGTCTTTATTCCTGTCTTACTCCTAGGTTCTTTATGACTTTTTTTTTCTTAAATTCCATATATATGTGTTAGCATACGGTATTTGTCTTTCTCTTTCTGACTTACTTCACTCTGTATGACAGACTCTAGGTCTATCCACCTCCTTACAAATAGCTCAATTTCGTTTCTTTTTATGGCTGAGTAATATTCCATTGTATATATGTGCCACATCTTCTTTATTCCACATTCTTGAGCTTAGGTGACTAGAGGAATGATGTTGCCATTTGTAGAGATAGAAATACACAGATTTGTTTTTTGGTATGAATTTGAGGGTTTAGTTTAGATATAAAGAGCTTGATGCTCACACAACATTGAGCAATGAGTTGAAAACGTGGCCCCAGAGCTTGAGTGAGAGGCAGGAACAGGAGAGAAACTTGCGGACGTCATCTGCCTGGAGGTGAGGGCTAAGTCATACGCATGGCATCTGTGAGCATATTCACAGGGTAAGTCAGCTCCACAGGCTAGTTCTTGATTCAGCCTGGATTCCACACCCATCCCTGGTACATGTTCTGAAGCTGATTTGTGATACTGCGTGTCCTCATTGGCCGATAGAGACACAGCAAGTGACCAGTGTGCAAAGAGTCCTTTTTCAGGTTCTTCCTGCAGGAATGAGAAGCCATGGCTGGGAGACAGATAAACTCTCTAACCAGGAGAAGAGGAGATGGGAGGGGCGAAGGTGGGCCCTAAAGTGTCAACTTCATCTTAGCCTTTGGTGCTGGCAACCGAGCCCAACCTCTCCTGATGTAATCAGGCACAGAGTTTCAGAAATGAATTGAATCTGCTTAAAACTATTCCCCCTCCCCAATCCAATGCAAATGAACTTATGTGGCCAGAGAGGGTCATAAACACATCATAAAATCTGACCTTTCCAAGAGGGGATTATCTGTAAATAACTGTGGTTATCCCCCTGGGGTACTAGGCATAAGCCTGGTGGAGGGGCTGAGAGGAGAGCGATTTCCTCCTCTCCCTGAGCATCACACTGAGAGGCAAATGGCAGAAGGGCTTTGCAGAGGCTCAAGTATAAGCCCCTATAGTCCTACACCCAGTTCTCTCTGGCATGGCTGCTGCTGCTTTGACGGGACTCCCTCTGCTTTGCTGAGCAATGGAATGTGGCTACCGGGAAAAGAATATTAAGATTTCTGTTTCTAAATATGTCACTGGTGAAGCTCCTTTTAAAATATTAATTGTGGCAACGTTGGAAATGCATAAAAGAACTGACAATGATGCTTGCTCAGACCACAGAAGGTTTAATTTCAAAATGCGGTTTTGAATTTTTTTTATTTCTGCCTGTAAGCAATGGATTCATCAAAATCCTTTCTTCTGAATAAAAGAAGAGTCCTTAATGGTACCCATTCACTGTCATTAATGTGGAGGAGGTGAGTGATACGAGAGGGGTCTATATTATTTATGATAAGCCAATTTGTGAGCCAAATGATTTCAACAAGGCCTTCCAGCTGATACTGAGGATATAAAAGATACAGGGAAGAGGCAGTGGAAACCCACTGGAGTGGTTGCTAACAGATCCAGTCCCTTTGATTTCCAAGATAAGAAAGCATGTATCCTGTTTGTTTAAAATTTGGGTGTAGTGATCACCACACAGTTATTCAGTTACCAATGCCAATGAAATCTTTTGTTGTTTGCTAAATTGGTAGTTCATTTCCTCTTAATAATTTCCATCTAGTAATCCTAAATATATTAAGAATCGGAATCCTGGGATCTTGTGGCTGGGAGTTTCGTAAACCTAATGGTGTGAGCAAGATTGTAATTTCATTGAGAGTAGGGACCATGTCCCATGGTTTTTTCCCTGTAATTGATTTCTAATCTCAGAGCTTTTTTTTTTTTTTTCCAACACCAATACTCATAGGGCCTGGAAAAGCTTTGGTGCCTATAAAGATATAAAGAATGTGGTGTAGAACATTCATTCAACAGGAGGAATATCACACTCAACTGGGTGAAAATTAGTTTTTGTGGGTACCGGTGAAAATATCTTAGATATTAACAATCTAAACTCTCCAAGGCTCAGACCAATGTGACAAATTAGTATTTATTTCATGGGTGTGGGGGAAGCAATTAGGGGGAAAAATTGTCTAGAAAAGCTCTGTGGGGAAGGGAGATTTTCATCATAATTTTAAAAAGGTTGAGAAGCACTGGAGGCTGGAGAGGAAGGAGCCCTGTGGTTTGGAATCAGAAGCAGTTTTTTGGAGTCTCCACCCACTAACTACCAGCATAGCTCCTCATGTACCTAAGCCTCAAATCTTCATCTGTGAAATCGTGATCAGGTACAAAGAAGGGACCAACCTGCTCACTTCGCTAACATATACCCTTCACCTAACAGTGACTAGCATGAAATAAGCTCTTAATAAGAATTTATTGAATGAATGCTAAAGGAATGAATGATTCTCCCCCAAAAGGTTGTTTGATGATTAATTGATTGAGATGATGACTGCAAAGCTCTTAACTTAGTACTGGGCACATTTTAGGTGCCTAGTCATTGCGAGTTGCCTCTCTTCATCCCCTCCTCCCTGACTGCCCTGCACACACAGATTTCACAGATACAGACATGAGACCTAGACAGGGCAAATAACTTTCCTGATGTCATAGAGCAAGTCTGTGATCCTGCTGAGAATTGAAGCTGCTTCTTTCAGCTCCAATTGAGCCTTATTTGATTAATTATTATTATAATTATTTTCCTAGAACATTCAATGAGTTCTCTATATTCTTGGAAAGACAGTTCTTGTACCACTGAAGTATAATCAAACCATATCTATATTGATTTCAGTGGGGCGCCATCTGGATGCACGAAGCACACATTTACACGCCTGGAGCAATAATGTAAGTGCTTTGCTCTGCCAATAAGAGGGTCTTGAAAGGGCTTTGGGGAAGCATTGTCTGCCAATAAGAGGGTCTTGAAAGGGCTTTGGGGAAGCATTGTGAGGGGCAGACTGACACATGGCACTCTCTCCAGTGTAACGTGCAGACAATTTGAGAGGAGGGCTGGTAGGTACAATGTAAGGGTTTGGAAAAGCTAGGCATTCAGGTGGCAAGGAGCCGGGTAAATGAAGATGCACCATCCATACTCCAAGTGCTGAGTTTATAAACCTTGCATCGTACAGCAACATATTCTTCGAACTATCATAAACTCACAACATTAGGGAAGGTGGAATCTCCTCTAAGAATTTTCGAGCCATCAACTTCAGCAACAATTCAAGTAGTAAGATGTGAGTGCTCCTTTACCCTCCTGAAGATCCTGCTTCCTTCTTATTCCATTTTAGTATTTAGTAGCACTTTATGCTTTTACAATTTTTAGTAAAGCAATTTGAAGGGGAGAGGCTATAACTTAGGCCCTTCACATACTCACCCTGTTTTCCTACATTGCATATAGAAGATCTTCAAAAATGCATGTTGAACCAATGAATGTATTTATGGTTAAAGGGAAAAGAGGGCAGGTCTAACACTGATCACCTGTTATGTTCTCGGCACTGTACGATGCACATTACAGGTGTTATTTCATTTAACCTTTACAACTAATAAGTAATTTGCCCAATGTCATAAAATTATTAAGTTGCTGAGACTGGAGTCAACTAAGGTTATTTCAGACTCCAAGGACTATGCTCATTAAGAAAAAAGAAATCTTTCAGCAGCCATGAGAATGCCCCCTAAAAGACCTTCCACTACAGGGAGTGTAATAGACCAAAGAGCCCAGCAGCAGTGACCAAAGACCCAGCTGCTGTTGTCAGTTGTACTCTGACAACTATCTCCACTTAAACACAGAGGCCATGTTTCCCATCGGCTGCTCTCCAGCCAGTAGCTGCGGGCAGCAGGGATGATAATGCAGGCCGATTTGGCTTAAGGACAAAAATTCCTTAGACTGCATGGTTCCACCCAACCCACCACCCAGTCCATCTTTCTTCCACTGGGGTCACACTTGCATTGTGATCTGATGGTTCTTCCAGCCTCCTCCCACTACCTTCCGGTTTTCACCTCATAGGCATTTGCCTTAATAAAGTGCTTGCACATTTAATACATTCTTGATGACTGCTTTTTAGAGGACCTGATTAACACAGTTCTAAATACTTTCTCCATTCCAAGCTACAGAGTTTCATAGCTTTAGTTTTCTTTTTTCATTTCTTTTGCTTTTATTTTTTATTGATCTTTAGTATTGTTTTCTTTGTTTCTATTTCATTAATTTCTGCTCTGAGTTTTATGACTTCTTTCCTTCTACTAACTTTGGATTTTGTTTGTTCTTCTTTCTCTAGTTCCTTTAGGTGTAAGGTTAGATTGTTTATTTGAGATTTTTCTTGTTTCTTGAGGTAGGATTGTATTGCTATAAACTTCCCTCTTAGAACTGCTTTTGCTGCATCCCATAGGTTTTGGATTGTCATGTTTTCCTTGTCATTTGTCTCTAGGTATTTTTTGATTTCCTGTTTGATTTCTTCAGTGATCTCTTGGTTATTTAGTAATGTATTGTTTAGCCTCCATGTGTTTGTGTTTTTTAAGTTTTTTTCCCTGTAATTGATTTCTAATCTCATAACATTGTGGTCAGAAAAGATGCTTGACATTATTTCAATTTTCTTAAATTTACTGAGGCTTGATTTGCGACCCAAGGTGTGATCTATCCTGGAGAATGTTCTATGTACACTTGAGAAGAAAGTGTAATCTGCTGTTTTTGGATGGAATGTTTTATAAATATCAATTAAATCTATCTGGTCTACTGTGTCATTTAAAGCTTTTGTTTCCTTATTAATTTTCTGTCTGGATGATCTGTCCATTGGTGTAACTGAGGTGTTAAAGTTCCCCACTATTACTGTGTTGCTGTCGGTTTCCTCCTTTTTTTTTTAATTATTAATTTTTTATTTATTTGGCAATCAATGAATTTGGAGATTTTTCATGTGCTTCTTGATAATTTGTATTTCTTTTTTAAAATAACAGCTTTATTGAGATATAATTTGCATACAGTACAATTTAAAGTATATAATTCAATGATTTTAACTATCTTCATATGGTTGCACAATCATCACCACAATCAGTTTTAAAACATTTTCATCACTCCAAAAAGAAACCTCTGATTTCCTCTTTTATAGCTGTTAGTAGTTGCCTTATATATTGAGGTGCTCCTATGTTGGATGCATATATATTTATAATTGTTATATCTTCTTGGATTGATCCCTTGATCATTATGTAGTGTCCTTCCTTGTCTCTTGTAACATTCTTTATTTTAAAGTCTATTTTATCTGACATGAGTATTGCTACTCCAGCTTTCTTCTGATTTCCATTTGTGTGGAATATCTTTCTCCATCCCCTCAATTTCAGTCTGTATGTGTCCCTAGGTCTGAAGTGTGTCCCTTGTAGATAGCATATATATGGACCTTGTTTTTGTATCCATTCAGTGAGCCTGTATCTTTTGGTTGGAGCATTTAATCCATTTACATTTTTTTGTAATTATTGATATGCATGTTCCTATTACCGTTTTCTTAACTGTTTTGGGTTTGTTATCGTAGGTCCTTTTCTTCTCGTGTGTTTCCCACTTAGAGAAGTTCCTTTAGCATTTGTTGTAAAGCTGGTTTGGTGGTGCTGAATTCTCTTAGCTTTTGCTTGTCTGTAAAGGTTTTAATTTCTCTGTCAAATATGAATGAGATCCTTGCTGGTTAGAGTAATCTTGGTTGTAGGTTCTTCCCTTTCATCACTTTAAATATGTCATGCCACTCCCTTCTGGCTTGCAGAGTTTCTGCTGAGAAATTAGCTGTTAACCTTATGGGAGTTCCCTTGTATGTTATTTGTCGTTTTTCCCTTGCTGCTTTCAATAATTTTTCCTTGTCTTTAATTTTTGTCAATTTCATTACTATGTGTCTCAACATGTTTCTCTTTGGGTTTATCCTGCCTGGGACTCTCTGCGCTTCCTGGACTTGGGTGGCTATTTTCTTTCCCATGTTAGGGAAGTTTTTGACTCCAATCTCTTCAAATATTTTCTCGGATCCTTTCTCTCTCTCTTCTCCTTCTGGGACTCCTCTAATGCGAATGTTGATGTGTTTAATGTTGTCCCAGAGGTCTCTTAGGCTGTCTTCATTTCTTTTCATTCTTTTTTCTTTATTCTGTTCCATGGCAGTGAATTCCACCACTCTGACTTCCAGATCACTTATCCATTCTTCTAACTCAGTTATTCTGAAGATTCCTATTGATTCCTTCTAGTGTATTTTTCATTTCAGTTACTGTATTGATCATCTATTTGTTTGTTCTTTAATTCTTCTAGGTCTTTGTTAAACATTTCTTGCATCTTCTTGATCTTTGCCTCCATTGTTTTTCCAAGGTCCTGGATCATCTTCACTATCATTATTCTGAGTTCTTTTTCTGGAAGGTTGCCTATCTTCACTCTATTTAGTTTGTTTTCCTGAGGTTTTATCTTGTTCCTCCTTCATCTGGTACAAAGTCCTCTGCCTTTTCATTTTGTCTATCTTTCTGTGAATGTGGTTTTTGTTCCACAGGCTGCAGGACTGTAGTTCTTCCTGCTTCTGCTCCATAGCTTAAGTTAGTTTTCATCAAACATTTCCCCAATACACTCCTAATTTAGAAGAGAATCAACATGTGATTTTCATCCCTGGTGGTTTGTGGGGCCTGCCACAAGTATGAGATTTATGGAAGCTTATGCTTCATTCTGTAATTACTTGTCCAGTGTCTGTCTTCACTATAAGATAACAAGCCCTGTGAAGTCATGGTCTGCAGCGGTCTTGTTAACTGCTATACCTATTGCCTAGAATAGTGACTGATGCATAGTAGGTGCTCAATAAATAAAGCCTGAATAAATGGGAAAAACACGTGTTTATTTTTATACTCCATTATGTAATCATATTTGTTTGATTTTTTAAAAGGAAAACTTATCCTTAGCCAAACTGAGGTTTAAATGACATTTTAAATATAATATTTAGCCTTTACTCTTAGCACATTAGCACATATCCTGCGGGTAAAAAAATATCCCTGTTTGAAAGTTATGAGTGAACTAATTTGCCCAAAGGACAACATTAGGAAGAGAACTCAGAGCCTTCTAACTACTAGTTCAAGGTGATTTCCTTTCTAGGCACAATGTTCTTTTGTATTTATACCTCGCTATTACATTCCAGTTTGAGAAGTTTTTCTCCCACTTTGCCATCGCAGGCATTCCTATTGTAATTAACTACCCAATTTGTTATTTTTCTTTGTATACATTCTGTTCCCTGCTAACTTTTTTTAAGCTATGCCTATTCTGATTCTTACTTTTTAGTTTGGAGTATCTGGAAATTTGGGCAGGGAGGATTAGTGCAATCCTTGACATCATTGGGCATATTCTCTTGTTTGTCTCTGAATCACTGAGCATAGATCTTTCACTCTGTCTTTGCTGAGGATGGAGTTTTGTTCTCATTAAATTGTGGAGAAATGCCTCTTTGTGGTGCAAGTGGGTCACGCTGAACAGTGGTGTTTAATTACCCTCCCTCTTCCACACAGACCCTAACACGTAGAGATGCTCAAAATGTTCTTGTCCTCTTTTAGCTGAGGTGAGCTGGATAGTGCCAACTCTATCCTTCTAGCTCTGGCTAAAATTCTCAGAGACATACCTGACTCCCTTCCTCTCATAACACTTATCCAATCTATCAATAACTCCTGTTGGTTCTATCTTGAAAATGTATCCAGAAGCTGATCAGTTCTCACCACCTTCATGCTGCCTTCCTGGAACTAGACCCATCTCCAGCTCGCATTATTGCAGTAGCCTCCCAGCTGGTCCCCCTACTTTCATCCATGTCCCCTTATAGTCTGTTTTCAATACTTTCAGGATGGAAGGCAAGCATATCATTCTGTTGCAATCCTCCACTGGCTTCCTAAAGAATCCAGAGCAAAAGCCTGAGTCCTTAGAGTAACCTCCAAGGTGCTACTTGACTCTCAGATCTCACTTTACTCTTCTCCAGCCACACTGGCTTCCTTTATATTTCTAAAAAATGGCAGCCGTGTCCAGCCTCAGGGATTTTTTTCACATACAGTTCTCTGCTTGAAAGGCTCTTTCCCCAGATATGTGCATGGCTCACTCCTTTACTTCCTTCAGGGTTCTGTTCAGATGTCATTATCTCAGGGAAGGTTTCTTTGGCCATACTATTTAAAATAGTAACCTCTCCTACTCGTGACACTCTTGATACCTTCCCTTTGTTTTTCATAAGTGTAAGCCTTACAATCACCTGAAAAACCACATATTTTGCCTATTTATTATTATTTTTGAATTACTCTCCTCTCACTATAATAAAAGATATATGAGGGCAGAAGTTTTTGATTGACCACTGCTGTATCCCTAGCACCTGGCATGCAGTAGTCATTCAGTAAATATTTGTTGAATGAAAGAATGAATGTTCTGCCTCCCCATTTACCATTCCATCCTCACCTCGAATATGAAACTGTTACCTGCTCTGTGAAGCCTTCCCAGCAATCATGACCAACTGCTTGTCCCCTCCTTTTAAATGGAGCACTTTGGATACACATTTTATAGCACTGATCTATGCTATAAATGTCCATGGCATTATTTTTTGTCCTAAACTATTAGCAACTCAAAGGAAGGGATGGTAATTTATTAATCTCTGTGCCCCTAGCATTTAGAACAATACCTGGCACATAATAGTCATTCAAGAAATATCTGTTGATTGAATAAATTAATGAATGGCTGGTCCAAGAGAAACACAGCTATCAGCAAACATGTTTACTATTTCAAAGTGGTAGCTGGTGCACAATTATCATCATTGTTAGTGATAACAGCAATGATGATACCAGAGTCTTCCTTGAGACTGAAATGGGACATCTGCAAAATTTTCTTGAAATAAAATCTCCTTGATTGGGTTTTAGTTTCTTGGCTTCCATCTCATTATGGCAAACGATTAGAGGGCTGAAAATCAGTTCCACTGTCTAAGACAGTTTCCCATTAAATTGGAGAGCATGTCCTGTGAGGCAAGACTAGGAACCTTGATAAAATAGTCAAGATAAATCAGCATTATCAAGATTGAGCAAACATAAAGGCATTAACCATATTCCTAAGATTACTCAGATCTCACAAGAAAGGCAATTAGGTTAGTACGATCAGATTATTCTAGCAAGATTTTTCTCTTTTATTTTATGATTTTATTTTAAAGAGAGGCACTTCTCTGAAGAAACAAAGCTTTGGAGAACTTTCTCTGGTATTTTTCTATTCATAAAACAAATCTATAGGACTAGAAAACATAGGCAGTGACATATATATTTAATGAGTGTTCAGAGTTGCTACTGCATAATAAAGGCCGGGGAGATGGAGTGTCATGTCACGAAGTGTTATGATACCACCAAGAACCTTAGAATATTTGGTAAAGTTGCTACTGTCTATGTGGCAATGGAAATGTCACGTTTATCTGCCAAAGGTTGGCAAATGGCTGGTGCAGTATTTTAGCAGAAGTGAGTTTTTTTGTTTTTTCACAGTACTATACTGTATTTATTGATACCTCAAGTTTACATCATCTGTTTTCAAGATGAATCATCTAGCTATCAGTACAGAAGTGAGCTTTTTAAGAGAGGGTAACAAGTGCCATTTTGATTTTTGTGTTTCAACAGGATCACATATTTATTTGGCTTTTGCAACTCTGGTAGTTGCTAAATTTGCCCCAAGAGACACCAAAATCTTTTCCTTTGCAAAAGACGATTCCTATGATTGGGTGAGGAAACACCAGAGCCCAATCAGGAGAAGAATTCTGTATTTTTTAATAGTGCTCTACTTTTCCAATTTCTCTTTATTAAAAATTCAGCTTCTGTTGAGTACAGAAAGTAAAAACATGCCACCTCACTGATGTATGTAATGAAGTGGTTCTGAAAACAAAAGAATAAACTGTGATCTGAAAATATTCCACCAAGTTATGAAAGCAGATGAGTCCTTGACAAGGGAATCAGCTATAAATTCAAGAAAAAATGCTTTGCAGACTTCAGTGGAGGCATTAAATCTGTATTTTGCAAAGCACAATTTGTGGTGTGTGTGTATGTATGTGTGTTTATATATCTATATCTAGACTATATATAGATCTTTCCTTCTCATATTAAAAAAAAAAAGCCAAAGCAATACAGTGACAGTAAAAATGCCACCACAGATGGTGTGTCCATTCATGTGGATAAGTGTCACTGAGAAGACTGAAGCACACCCTGTGCTCTGTGTCACCCCCGCTGAGTGCCCAGCCCTCGAATGACTCTCTGCTGTTCCTGGTTGTACCTCCTGCATGTGACACTGCCTGTTCACCTCATGGTCTTCAGGCTTCATTTGCTCCAAAGATGCTGTTCTTTTTCTGCTTGCTGCAGACCAGGTTGGACGGTACGGCTGTCGCTTCTCAGCAGTGACGTCCTATACCTTGGGTAGCTGCACGCCCTTGTCACAGTTCCTCGGCCCCTTCTGCTTGCCATTTGGCCACCCTTTGACACTGGAGTGGGTTAGTTCCCTGACTAATGAGAAGTGTGGCACGTAGGGAGGCTAATGAAGTGGCTCAGTACGTTGCATGTGAATTCTGAATGAAATTCTGGCACCACAGTCACAAGCTGCACTAAGGGCTGGCTTCTCTAGAGAAATAAAACAAGAGATTCTTTTAAAAGCTTCTTTTCTGATCTCTCAGCCTTCATGCCCCTTCTCTATTCTCACCATTCCTTTCTGCCTACTATTGCTAATCTTGCTAAAAACTCAGTCAAAAGAATATAATCCTCTGTTAAAAACAAGCAAAACAAGACAAAAAACTATCTATTGTGATTGGACACAATCTAACCCCCTAAACCTGGCATTCAAGGCTCTGTACTAATGTGAATTATACGAATAGATCCAGCAGCTTTTAATCTCTGTGTCAATAAATGATGACAATGAGAACAATACTAATATGTGGTTTTATTGGGCCCTATTTATTATAAAGATCATTCACTTTGATGGTAATAAGTTCATTATTCTCATCGATCACATGAGGAAACTAAGCTTTCAGATGCTTACAAACAGAGCACTTTGCCTGAACATTTCTGAGGAGCACCATTTTGACATTCATTTGCAACATTTAAGGATTTTGAATAGTAACCCAGAGACGTGAATTATATTATACTAAGCCAAGTTTCTCTATTCTTTGTCCATTCTTGTTGAGTAGATAGGATACTCTCAACTGATTATTTGGGCTTGTCTCACTCCCATGGAAATGCAAACAGACTCCGGGATATCCTCTAAGGGATGTCCTCATGTAGACATCCGAAGAAGATCATATCTATTGCACACTGAGGTCCCTGGAGGCCGTGGCATGGCTCTTATGATTTGATGTTTATAGCCAAAAGTAATTGGTTCAATATAATCCCGACCAGGACGTGGTATTATTATTTTTATCATTATCTTGCTAGAGCCATAAAAGGAGAAAGAGATGCTATGGAAATGGATACAGATGCTGTTGTCACCTTTTCTTGAGAAGAAAACAAGCAGTGATACTATTCTTAAAACTATGGCGTAATTCTGAGCCCATCCTATGCACTCAATAATTATCTGGGGAAGCATGGGAACATTTTCTCTATGTATTTAATGGTGATGAGCAGGTATCACTGCTGTCTGGAAAGCCATTGTCATCTTACCCCAGCAAGAATGTTCTCAGATTCAGAGGTTTGACACTTCCTGGATCCAGACCATGGGATAAGTTTGGGTATTCTCATTTTGTCAGTTTCCCTGAACTGCTCAGTGTCACATGAACAAAAGAGAATGAAATAACCTGGGGACAGCTGAAGTGCTGCCTTCATGACTTCAGAATTTCTATCCCAACTGAGCGGCAAATGGAATCATGTTACTGGCCATAAAGAGGTTACTTTCATTGAGCATCTTCTACATGGCAGGCAGAAGGTAAGCTTCTTACTTCTTTAGCCCTGATTCTCCCACAAACCCAACTGGGTAGGAATGATTATCCCCAATCTACAGACAAGAATACCAAGGTCCAGGGAGGTTAGGTAAATTATTCAAGTTTATAGAAATAGTAAGTGACAGAACCAGATTCTAATCAGCTCTTCCTGACTACAGCGCCTGTGAGTTCTCTAACACATCACTCTGTTTCACTCTGTTTTGTAGTACGGATGTGAAGTGGTGGAGATGAATTGAGTCATGTGCTACACACACTTGATCTTCTTGACTTCTCTCAACAGCTCTAAGAGGTTAGTGTTACTATACCCATTTATAGATGAATAAACTGAGGCTTAGAAATTATGAATAAGTTGTATCCTAACTTTCTATACTAAGGGTTTTACTTGGTAATAGTTTCTAAATAGCTGTAGATTTCCACAGCATCCTGCCTGTGTTTTCACAACTTGGTTTGTGTGCATACATGTGGATGTTTTTGATTCTTTGAATCCCACAGAAAGGCGATCTTCCCAGGGTGGATAAAGAGTTTATGAAATAGGAGAAAATATGTAATTGGAGGGTAGTTGGCAGGGCCCCTTCTAAAGTATTCCTTGGGGGCTCAAAATTTGAATGTGCATTACTGAATATAAATCAAGTAGTCCTTTATTTTTTGCTTACTTATTTTTAATATGCCTTAGGTCTTCTCTATGAGGGAAAAAATAGAATGAGACAATAAATGCATGTTTCTTTGAAAATAGATTGTCAGCATCTACGTTTGAGTAAAGAATAAGCTGGTTCCTGAAAGACTGTTTTCCATAGAATGGAGTCTACCCTCCTCAAATCGGTACTTGAAAAAGGGACCTTTTCATCTGAGAGGCTGGTTTGTACTGTTGTTGTCAAGCAGCTTTTTACAGATGCTTCCACCCAATAGGAACTTCACCCAGAGTCATTGAGTTAACAGCTTGGCGGTCACATTGTGATTTATCAGTGATGTTGCTCCTCTGAGTGCAGAGCATATAAAAGGATGCTGTTGCATAGCGGCAATGATCATGGATAAGACGGACACTTCAGAAACCAAGATTCTTAGTAAAATAATAACACTTTCTCTTCTGTACATGCCATGATGCAGTCTCATGGATAGTGTGGCATAAACTGTTTGAATACAGTTTAGCCTTTGTAAACAGCAAATGTGTTAGTGGAAATCCTGAGAGATTATTTGGGATGTTGGATTTTGTTTTATAGCATCTCACGGTCCTTATGCTCTGCATGAATTACTAGGTTGGGGGTTTAGTTTGGGGTTTAAAAAGATCAGGCCTTTTCTCTTTGCAGTGACATTGGATTATAGGCTGACCTCTGAATGTGCCTGAATAAAAGCAACTCCAAATTTGGGAGGATGATTGGATTATGATAAAGCTTTCAGGATAACTCCAAGCACCTCTACAGCAGCCAAAGGATTTTCAGGGCCACACCAACACACAGTAACTGGCTCTAATTCTTTTTTCTCTGGCTTAAAGCCTCTGAAGAAACTTAATAATTAAAGAGCTAAACCATCAGAGAGTTTTTAAGGACTTGCACATAACTGCTTGTTTTGGCCCCATCTAAATACCTGACAGGTTCCAGACAGAATGAAAAGGAGCAATGATCTAAAACGATTTTAAGACTAGGGTGTATATAATAATATCCTGGTTGCTTGTTTGGAATGCAGGAATTAGACTACAGAGCTGTAGATGGATCCATTAGCATGTACTTGCTGGTCAAGATTGTGGCACACCCAATCCCTTGAAAGAGACCCACCCATTTTTAAGCCACCCACAAATAGTTTTCTTGGTTTATTCAGGACTTCTGCCTACATGTACATGTTTTTCTCTTACAGACCACACAGCATGTCTTGTGGGTCAGGAGAAATATGGAGGATGTAACAAACACACTTGCTTCCTACTGGAATGTGTGTCTTCTGTCCAGATTTCCTTCAGTTACCAAAGTCTGACCATTTCAATTTCTCAGATGTAGTAGAAAAGGTTTGCTTGAGATACAAGTCAGGTTTGTTATAACCACTTCCAAAGGATACCTTTAAGTCAGGTGGCATTTGAGTGTATAATAATTGCTTTAATATACATTTGCCAAATAGATTTATTATTGCCATATTGAATAATTTTCCCTATTGTGGAGAGGGATACAATAGTCTGAATTAGCCCAATCCTATCAAACAGGAGATTTTTTTGGTCAACTCGTCTTATTTGGATTCCTTGCTTAAGTGTGCTAAGTAGCTTTCTAAGATGGTCCTCAATTATTCCCAAGTCCTGGTATGCATGTCCTTATGTAACCCCCTCTTCTCTAGCATGGGCTGGGCTTAATGACTGGCTTCTAACAACTAGAATATAGCAACAGTAATGGGATATCACTTCTGAGACTAGGTTATAAACCTGTGACTTCCGTCTAACTGCTGCTCTCTGGCTATCTCATTCACTCTGATGAAGCCAGCTGCCATGTTGTGAGCTGCCCCATGGAGAGGCCCATGTGGCAAGAAGGTAAGTGTGGGCAGCCTCTGGCCAATAGCAAACTAGTCATAGAGGCCCTTAGTCTAACAACCTGCAAGGAACCAATCCTGCCAACAACTACTGAGTAAGCTTGGAGGTAGATCCAGCCCCAGTTGAACCGTGATATGACTGATACTTTGACTGTAGTCTTGTGAGAGACTCTGAGCGGGAGGACTTAGCCATATCCAGATGTGTAACTCACAGAAACTGTGAGATAATAAATGTGTGTTGTTTTAAGCTGCTATTTTTGGGGTGATTTGGTGTATAGCTACAAAAAACTAATATATGAGGCAAAGAACCAACCTTTCCCCCTCTCTCTTCTTTTCTCCCCCCCACCCTACCTCTGCTTTTTCCAATGTTGATTAAGCAACTTCTATGTGCCAGGCACCACGGTAGGTGTTTTGAATGCAGTATTGGACACGACAAATGTGATGGCTGCATTCACAGGGCTCATCTCTTGTTGAGGAGATAAACCCTGAACAAATGATCTAGTGAGTGACTTGATAATAAAAGCAGAGTACTTTGGAAACATGGCAGGGGGACTTGAATTATTCTGGGAGAGACTGGTCATCAGTAAGACTTCTTAAGCCATGAAATATGAATGGGGTGATTTTAATTTGATTTCCCATGGAGTATGCTCACTGGAAGAGAATTCTCTTCCCAGAAGGCATCCAGCCACACAGACACACCTATATTTCCATAATGTGATAATGTGGCATTTGAGAATGGAAACACAGTTGGCCCTCAGTATCCACAAGGAATTGGTTCCAGGATCCCCCGCAGATACCAAAATTTGTGGATGCTCAAGCTCCTTATATAAAAAGGCATAGTATTTGCATATAAGCTACGCACATTCTCCTGTATACTTTAAATCATCTCTAGATTACTTATAATACATGATATAATGTAAATACTTGTCAATACAATGTAAATGCTATGTTAAAGTTTTGCTTTAGGGAACTTTCTGGAATTCTCTTTTTCTGAATATTTTTGATTTGTTGTTGGTTGAATCTATGGATGCGGAAGCCATGGATATGGAGGTCGACTGTATCAGCCGATATCGACTGTATCGGCCATCTGCCGATGCTCAAAAGTTTTTCTTGGTTAAATAATTCTTGTTTGCGTGTCATCTGACCTATTTTTTAAATTAAATTTATTGCTTGAGGGCTCGTCCCCTTGCACTGCCCTCACCACCTCCAGGTAGTGTGTCTCTGCATTTTAGTAGGAAATTTCTATAACTATCTGTTAAATTACAAATAGCTAGGAACTTGAGAGTGTTGCTTGAGAGTGTTGCAAGAGCAGACATGATTGTTGATTATTTCTATGCTTTTTTTTTTTAAAGGAAAAAGAAATCCCCAAAGTTCAACTGATAGTGATTATGAAGGCCACTTCTATCAAAACACACAGTTGAATGATATGAGGATGGCAACTTGTATGTGTTTATTTTCGTCAAACTCAATCTGCAATATCCTTATCAGCTCTCCCAACATTCCTAGGCCCTGGAACTCCACAAAAAGGTCAGTGTAAAGGGACACCAAAATTTAACTTAAATTTGATAATCCTTAGAATTGTTATGATAAAAGGGCTTAGAGTAATGTAGATGGATGTGTCCAGTGATATAGGTGATAAATGACTGTGATGAAGGTGATAAAAAAATGAAAAAGATGGGAGTTTATTCAACTGGGGGACAAAGGATGTTTTTTATAATGAGGGAAAAGGACAGAAATTAGTTGGTAATGTAGAAATCATTGCTGAAGACCAAGGCTGTGAGTGTTCAAAGTTGGATATAATAATAAAAGTTGCAATGCTTCCTCAAAGTGATCTGGGAGGCAAGCGTGGAGGAGACACTAGGGCTGGTTCTTACAGTCATCTCTGGGTTAAGCAAATAAAAAAACAAGATGGGATCCACAGTTTCAGATTAGGATGGTTTCCTTGGCAGACTTGTGTGCAGTGTTTCTGACAGTAGAGAAAAAGGGTGTGCAAGAGGAGAGGGAAAGTAGAATCAGTATAGATATAGATGCCAGTATAAGCAGACCTCCTCCCCACGTTTCTGCCTAGTAGCTGATAAGATCTCCTCTGAATGCTGGCAGGTTATTGCTCATAGAGAGGACTGAAATATGAATATAATTAGCCTATAACCATATGAGGACAATAGAAAGCAAGATGGTGTTTTTAGAAGACCGAAAATTCTAAAGTTCCTTAATAAGCTTCTTAGTATAGTTCATTTTATTTGTTTCTGGAACCCAGGGAAGACAAGCAACAGTTTACGATTATGGGATTATATATGACACATACCGAATATATGATTTATATGAATCATAAAATGTACGATTTTTTATACTTAGCATGATTTAATTTAGTTGCTGCTTAATTCCTGAATTCTCTTAAGTTAAAAAACCCAAAAGTTATAATTAACTATTAATGTTAATGAATTTAAACCTTCCAGAAAGCACAAATCCAAAAGGAAGTGTCCAACAGATGATATGAGCCAGATATTTTATGGCCTTTCTTATTTTAGTTTCAAATAGTCTAAACATCAGTGGAAAAAAAATCTCTATAGAGTTTTTCTGTTTTATCCTTCTAGAGCACAATTTTCTGGCCTGATACTGAGTATGGTCTTCCAACAGGTACACAATTATCTCACATTGGCAGTATTTGCCATCTGCCAGATGAGCTGGGCAAAGAATCCTCTATAAAAGGCAGGGAGAATTCAACAGATGAGGAAAGTACATAGTGAGATTTCTTTCTTTTTCTTTTTTTTAAAAGTAAATTTATTTATTTATTTTTGGCTGTGTTGGGTCTTTGTTGCTGCTTGTGGGCTTTCTCTAGCTGTGGCGAGCAGCGCCTACTCTTCGATGAAGTGCATGGGCTTCTCATTGCGGTGGCTTCTCTTTCTTGCCGAGTATAGGCTCTAGGTGTGTGGGCTTCAATAGGTGTGGTTGGCGGGCTCAGCAGTTGTGGCTTGCGGGCTATAGAGTGCAGGCTCAGTAGTTGTGGCGCACTGGCTTAGTTGCTCCATGGCATGTGGAATCTTCCTGGACAAGGGCTCGAACCTGTGTCCCCTGTATTGGCAGGCGGATTCTTAACCACTGCACCACCAGGGAAGTCCCCATAGTGCGATTTCATAATGCAGCATGGTGGCATGGTTATTGCTTAATTGTGGTCAAGGTTATGGATGTATCTTTTCATTGTAAATGACAGAGAACATGACTCAACAGCTAAGGTAACAAAGAATTACTGGCTTCTGGGACTGTAAAGGCACAAATATTGAATAGATAAGGCTGGATCTAGCAGTTCAACCATAGCTGGCTTCTCACAATGCCAGATGGCTGTCAGTGTTTCTGGAGGTCATAAGTGTCCTTATTTATATCCATCAAGAAAAGTGTGTCAGTGGATGAGCAAGGGATCTTTTTTTAGAGGCCTCCATCAAACGTCTCCTTACATGTTATTGATCTGCACTGAGTCACAGTCTCATGTCTAATCAATCAGTATGGACATGGGAATAGGACCTCTTGATTGGCTGAAGCCATTCTAGGCCTATCCCTGAAGCAAGGGAGGGATCAATTTCCTCTTGAAGTACATTGATTGAATGAGAGAGGATCTTACACTTGAACAAAACTCAGAATACCATTGTCAAATGGAAAGAAAATGGATGTAGGGCATCAAACCCCAGCAAAATTCTCTGAAATGGGCAAAAAGCTCTTTCACATTGGGATGGGAAGGTGTCTAGAGTTCCCTCAGTTTATTATATTAGATGCAACTGGAATGAAATGTATGGCCTTTCGCTATAGGCTAATAAAGGAAATGGCTGTTTCTCCTGTGGAAATGCCAACAAGTTCAGTGTAGAAAGGGGGAGGCAGTGTGAGGCCATTGGAATGGTATTTAGGAAGGCTCTGGTTCCCAAACAAATACAACCACAAGTTGGATATGTGACTCTGAGTCTTTTAACTCTTCTGGGCCTCTGATGTCAGGTAGCTTGTGACTTTAAACACTGTGCCTTTCTCTGAGATGAGCGGGTGTACACAGCATAGTTATGGATTATCTATTTACAAGAATATGTAAGAACTTAGAATTTTTGTATCATTTTCTTAAGCTACGAATAACGCAATGGCTGGTAAAAGGACGCATAGGTTATTATTTCTTCCATGAATGATTGAGACAGGGCCATAATTAATCAACAGTCATACAAATGCCAAAAACTGGTAAAGTGGTTTAAATAGGAGGAAAGAAATCCTCCATACTAACCCACAGGTGACCTTCAACAGAGAAAATGGGTTTTATGCCATAAATAAACATAATAAGTTAATGAACAGGAAGTGGCTCATTGTTTAAAAAAAAAATATCATCTGATTATCTCTTGCTGATTATATAAATGCCAGAGAGCAATTTTAAGTTTTCTAAAGATAACTAGCATAATTTACAAATGCCTTTATACAGAGTAGCAAAGGAGTGTGCATGTGAAAAAAGTATGCTGACCTTGCCAAAAGACCTTTATAAATTAAGGTGTGAAAGAGAACACAGATTCTGTTATACCATTCTGTCACTGACCAACACTTTAAGCAAGAGTTGGTAGCTAATTCTTGATTTCTGAATAAAAAGATAAAGAATCCTTTCAGAGGAAACAGATGCAATTAAAACAGACAAATCTCATCAGAGTATTAAAACCAGTCTTGGGTTTTTCACCAGAAGTTCAGACTCTGGAATTAGGGATTCTGAGATCAGATCCCAGTTCCAGGACTTGCAGCTTTGGCAAGTCACTGAATGTCTCTAAGCCATGGTTTAAACATCTATAAAATAGGGAGTGAACAGTACCTACTTGATAGACTTGTTGTGGGTATTAAATGAGGGAATGGACATAGAGCCCTGAGGATAATGCCTGCACATAATAAATGCTCAAAACCTGTCATCTCTTAGAGAGGGACTATATTCTCCTTCCTGGCTTCTGTGTAAGAAACTGCATGAATGTCATACTTCAGGGATCAATGTCATAGGTTAACCAGTTTTTCATGACTCACCTCCACCCACTCAATGAACAGAAACTCATATCATCCCAGGCCTATTCAGCCTGGTTTGGTTCACCATGATTTTGCATTGTCCAGCACAGTGCCTGACCTAGTAGCAGGCATGCAATGAATATACATTAGTGCTGTAGCCTGGGTAAGCAGGTAGCTGCTCTGGCCTGCTGGGTGGTGCTGATGAGGGAGCTGGTCCCACTCTGGCCAAGCGGGGGGGATGTGTTGTTTTAACTTGTTGCACATTTTCCTTTTCACTGTCCGGAGCACTGACCAGGCCTGCCTGTTCCCCTCAGTCTTCTCGCCTAAGCCAACCCCACCCATCTAACTCCCTTATCCATTAACACACTCTCTTACTGCTTTCAACATGATGTTTCAATACGGTCTCAGCATATCTGAAAATAAGTGTCCTTCTTCAACCATTGCTAGAAAATATTTTTATGACTATAGAAAAGATTTCCTGATCTTTCATTTCTTTCTCACTTTTCAAACCAGAGATCTTTACTTGCATGTGACAATATTGGACAACTACATTCTTTTGCCAGTTTCTGCAGCGAAGGAAAAAAGCTGACATTTCTGAGTACCAAAAATGAAGCAGCATTGTGCTAAGTGCTTTTACATAAATTACATAATTTAGTAACCTAATAACCTAAAAGATGTAGCAAGTGTTAATATTTTTATTATAATCCAGGAAACTGTGGCTCAGAGAGCCTAAATAAATGGTTCACAGACTAGCAAGAGCCAAAACTGGGATTTAAATAGAATTTAAAAGTCATGCTATTTCTATTTGATTCCCTGCCTCCTCTATATTATATGCTTTTGATCATTTTCATCACATACTCTAGTCATCTTAAAGCACAGGTCAAATGTTGCGTATTCTTTTATGCCCAACAATGACTTTGTTAAAAATGTTTCTTTTTTTTTTGAGTGAAGATTTAACCAGTATTCTAGAAGTAAAATGAATCTCACAAGTCCTTAGAGAGAAACTGAAGCACAGAATGTAAGAGCATAGAATTTGGAATCAGATAGACATGATTCCTGGGAAACATAATTAATCATCTTTCTGAGCCTTAGTTTCTTCATCTGTAAAATGGGGATTTTAACACCTAACACAGAGGGGTTTTGAAATGAAGTGAGGTAATACCTATAAAGCACTTAGCACCAGACTTTAAACAGTATGCTCCCTTCAAGACCAATGGTTCTTTCCAAGAGGTACCCAACTAGGTTGTGAATTCTCTGAACCCACATGATCCTCATGTCTCAACTCTGAGAAATAAGAAAATAGGTACGGTAAGGTGTGAAAAGAGGAGAAAAAGTACTCATTTCCAAAAGGGTGGGTTTTGGCACCTAAGTTTTTCAGTAGCTTCTGGATTGCAGCTGCCTTCAAAAACTTGGACGTTGCAGTTGCGAATACACAAAGAATTAATACGAAGTGGAAACAAATGTCCGTAAACATTCTAGCAACCTATGAGGCCAACTAGTTTTTCCCAGTTCTAGTTTTCTTCATCTTCCAGGTTACCTACTACTGAATATGAGCTATAAACTAGCTTACCTACTTTAGTAAAAGATGTTTTGTATGTTTGACCTTTAAAATCACATATGTCAGAGAAAAATTTTTCCCCTTCCATAATAAACAGCAAAATGCTTCTATACCTCCAATTAAGAATACTGGGAATTGTTTTTGAACAAAGATAAATCAAGCAATCTCCTTTATTTAACAATTGTTTAGAGCAATATAAGAGAGAGAGAAAGAGAGCATGCACATTTTTGTTTTTTAACAGTCTGTCCAGTTGTCACATGGATTTCTTTCTCTTAGTCACTTATAGGTCACGAAGTTGGAGAAAGAGTGAGAGTTTACGCAACCAACAAACAAGTTTTTACCACAAAGAAGAATACACTTTTGTTTATCTAAGTCTGGAAAATGATGAATCTCTTAGCAGGTGATACTCACAAACCCAATACGTGTAGTTCAGGCTTTAAGAAGCTTAAACTTCCTGCACAAATGAAACTGATTCCCTGGAATGTACCTCCCTTCTCAGCCACACATCCTGGCTTGGGAAACTCATACTCAGCTTTCAAAACAGCACTGAAATATCACCTCCTCTTTGGCTCTTCCCTGGAGGGTAACTGCTTAGTATGTCCATAGCACCAGGAGTGTGCCTCTAATGCAGCTCTTCTCACTCCCTGCCAGTGGTTTGTTTAGGTGAGTGTCACTGCCACTGGGTGTGGGTACTTTGAAGGCAGGCATTCTATTCAGTCCTTTGTTCCCAGCCAGTATCCCAAGGATTGGGATATAGTTGTTTACTACACTTCACTGAATGAACAACTGTAATATTGACCGACTTTTTTACCTACTGTTTTAGCTTTTTATTTCTTTGTTTTAGTTATTGGTTATTTCAATTATTTGCTCATGATTCTGCTATTTGAGCAGGGCTTTGTGGGGCAGCTCTTTCTGTTTCACGTGATTTGGTTGGGATGGCTCTGCTGGGGCTGGAAGATCCCAGGTGGCTTTAGCTGAAGTAGAAGAAAAGGCTGAGGTCTAGATGGTCCTCTTTCCCTTACATCCTCCAGGGCCTCTCTCCATGAGGCCTCTCTCTGTGGGACAGTTGACTTCTTACTTGGTGGCTCAGGATTCAGGAGGGGGAAAGTGGAAGCTGTCAGGCTTCTTAACGCCAGAACTCTCACTTTTATCCCATTCTATTGTTCAGACAAGTCGCAACCCACCTCAGATTCAAAGAGAGGGGGAAATCAATGGAAGGAATGGAAGGAATTGTTGCTAGCCATCTTTGCAGACAATCTACCATGTTCTATGCTTGACACCTCAGACCTAAGAGCTCTGCTGAGGACTGGAAACTACTCTCTTGTCATAAATTATTTCCCTGTTATATACCGAGATTTTGTGGAAGATTTTAGAAATACTATTTTGCATTAGAGTTTTAAATTTTTTTTGTGGGGGGTGATTGTGGGTGGGTGTAATTGTGGTTATTTGACTTTTCTCTGAAAATTTTCTATGACAAGATTTCTGGGTTAAGCTTGTTTCTGAAAAGAGGAAATAATAACTGCCTTAATTTTATGACTATTCTCTTACATGAGTATCTTTGGACTTTGGGGAGTAGTCAAATTGAGAGAAGTCATATGAAATAAAGTATCCTTTAAATTGAGGTCCAAAGAGAAGGTTCTCTTTAATAACAGATAACGGGGAGTACTTATAATATAATTATAGGTATGGCATTATATTCACCTATATTTCATTTTTGCCATTATGTACAACTATCTCCCCTCCATCCAAAGTAGTTACAATAACCTTTTCTTTTAAAGAAAATCTGTTTTGTAGTTTTCTCTTCTTCTTCTTCTTTTTTTTAAACAAAATGAAAGCTACATAAAATTAAGATGAAAGATAGAAAACAATTGCACACTTACTCAAGTGCCTACTTAAGCTGTTTGCTCTCCAGAGCCTTTTAAAAATATGATTTTTTTTTTTAAAGTAGAAGAAGTACAGGATACATATAATATTGGAGTTGGGAGAGAGAGGCCCCTATTATCATCTTGCCCAACACCTCCATTCTGTAGATGAGAGTGACTCTGGAAGTTACATAATGCAATATATGAAAAGTCAAGAAAAACTATTACTTAGAGAAATGTGTTAAGAATGAAAAGTCACAGAAATTCATCTTTGAAATGTTATTTAACTTTGTATATAACCAGAACTCTGGAAAAAATGGGAAGAGATATATATGAAGGCAATTAAAATACTCATCGTTCAGTAAATACCTTTAGCAAGAGAGACTTAAAATTCTAGTTCTCTTTACCTTTGAATTATAGCTAGATAAGGATTCACTGTTTTAATTACAAATCCTAATTTGGAAATGTTCATAATTTGTAAAAGTTAGTCCATATTTGGAACCCAGAATGCCATGTATTGTCTTCAAATATACTGTTCACATACAGAATAGAACATGTATGCATGTGTAACCGGCCAGTCATTAGCTTCATACAGAACCTATTCTTTCATTCATTCATGAGACAAATACTTATTGAGCTCCACTGATGTACCAGGTAACATTCTAGTCACTGGTGACACAGTAATGAACAAAACAGACAATCCCTTTGCTTATAATGAGAGTTTACAATCTAATGGGAGACAGTATTTTTTTACTTTGGAATGAAGCCTAAGCGAATGCTAAACGTTCACTGATGTTGACATCTCTGAGTGCAGGGAAATGGGAAAATACTTCTCAACCACTCTGAATTTGTCTTACCCTTTCCTCATCAAACTGTAACACTTCCCACTTACTAGCACATTTTTTCCCCCAACAATAATAATACAAAAATAATGATACTAATAATACAAAAGTTTTGTTGGATTAATTCAAAATGTTGTTGTTATTATCATCAATATTTATCATTATTCCAGCAGAATTAATCTGAATATTAGCATGGTATAGAGAACTGTAATGTAATACCAGAAAGAACTTGCAAATTCATGATGGGCACCTCTGACCCCCTTTTTAAAATGTGTTCATCCCTCAGGGTTCCTTCAGTAGCTTACTTGTATTTTAGCAAAATGTTCATTCATTTAATTGTTGTCTGTATATTTGCAATCATCATTAGATAGTGGTCTCCTTGAAAGTAGGACTATACCCTATTCATTCCTTTATATCTATAGCATCAACCTGATTCATTCAGCAAGTGTTTATGCAATCAGTACCTTATTTAAGACTTGATTGGATCCAGGATCATTGGACCTTGCAAATGCCTTGTGAGGCAGGTAGCACAGGTGTTATTTACATTTTATAGGGAAGAACCTGAAATCTCTGGAGGTTATTTATTTTATGCTCAAAGCCACAGTGCTTATGAAGACTGGACAAAGAATTTGAATTTACATCCTATGACTCCAGGTCCAGTGCTCTTTCTCTGAAACCTCAGCCCCTCCTTGCATTTATCTGTCTATCTCATTGTCAGGGGCATGTCTTCATCACCACTCTCTGTATTCCTGTTTTGTTTTGTTTTGTTTACACCTCTTCTACTTGCTTAACCTTGAACTGAACATTTAACTTTTACCCTGATTCAGTAGTCATAGGGGAAGGGAGGCTAAAACAAATAAACTGTTCTATTATTCTTTAAAAGATTAGTCACCACTTTTTCTTTGGCTCCCATACCTTTGATAAGTCTTAAGCAACAGAGTCACCTAAAAGAGTTCTAAGGCTATGAGTATCTTATTCTGACTTGAGCTTTGTAGTACTTTTCATTGTATAAAGATTGAGAAAATTTGAGTGAGGGGATGATACACTTAGAAGACCACAAGGCTGGCAACATGGAGGAAGAGAAAAACAGTTATAGAGAGATTACTTAGGGGACAATTATAAGAGAGTAACAAACACACACACAAGTTCTGACACGCTAGATTGCCTTACATTAAAAAGTGAAGAGGAAAAGATAATCCAGAAGGAAGGAGACTGAGAAAAAACAGTGCAGGGTGAGATAATGAGATCTTTAGTTTTCACATACTAAGATCAAAGTGTGGTCCTTAGACTATCTGAGCTTTTGGTTATCAAACCATAGTGGTACCCAAATATCTGACTTACTGATTCAGACTCTTGAAGTAAGGCCCAAGAATCTGCACCACAATAGCATCTTTAGGCAATTCTTATATACACACTAAAGTGTGAGAACCAATAGACAAAAGCAATGTTTTATGAAGTACTGTGTGCACATAAACCACCTAGGGTCTCGTTAATATACAGATTCTGATTCAATAGGTCTGAAGTGGGTTTTTAAACAAGCGTGTGTGTTTTTAAACAAGCTCCCAGGTGATGCCAATGCTGCTGGTGTGCCAATGCACTCTGAGTAGCAAGTTATTAGATACTGGGGTAGCTGCAGTGACGTGTGCTGTGGAAGATTAGATTGAAAAAGTAGATTTTAAGAAGCTTCACTGTGATTTATGACAGAATTCTTCTTTGGCAACTCATCAGGAAAATTTGCTAGAGATTTCAAATTACTTTGCAGTGTTTTTGTGGGTGGGACTCTCATTTGGACTGGCCAAGAGGCAGCTTGGCTCTATGCAATTTCAGTTGTAAAATACTGGATGGGAGACCAAAGGACTCCCTGTATTTCTGATGGGGGCTCCTGCCCTGCCTTTTCTAGTTTCAAATAGTTGGAAAAAAATGGATTCTTTGTGTAGCATATCACTCAGGCTAGTTTATTATTGCTCATCTGTTTTATTCCTGCCAATTAAGAGCAACAGCTGTCTTGCAGGGATGGTGGTCGTTAGGAAGTGACACAGCTGTGGGATTTAGATGAGATAACAGTTGTACAGCTAAGACAAGGCATCACTGGAATGCAAAATACCATAAGCCTGATTTATAGCACATATCCAAGGGGGAAAAACTTAAACCAAAATCAACTAAAATAACAACTCACCCTATAGGGAAAACAAAACAAAATATCAACTCAGAGATGTTTAGCCCCAAAGTCAAGTTTTCTTAGACTATTTTAAAAACAAGATTTGGACTAAAAATTGACCTAGAGAGATTCCAATTACCTCAGTTGCCTACAGTGCCCAGAGTTATGAATTTGTGTCTGAGATTTAAATATTTATGCAAAATTCATCCTCTTCTTGCTCAATACAATTTGACATTTCCACATCCCTAGGCCTTAGTGTGTGACAAAGAGGGTGGACTTGCTGAACACAAAAACAATGATCAGTGACTAATATTTAGAAAGTGGTATTATCAAAGTAAAAATATCTCTTCACCAATGGAGTGACTCACAACCCAGTGGACTCTAGATAAATAATTATTTTCTTCTTTTTAAAAGTAAGGGGACTTCCCTGGTGGCGCAGTGGTTAAGAATCCGCCTGCCAATGCAGGGGACACGGGTTTGAGCCCTGGTCCGGGAAGATCCCACATGCTGCTGAGCAACTAAGTCTGTGCACCACAACTACTGAGCCTGCGCTCTAGAGCCCGCAAGCCACAAGTACTGTGCCCACGTGTCACAACTACTGAAGCCTGCGCATCTACAGCCCATGCTCTGCACCAAGAGAAGCCACCACAATGAGAAGCCCACACACCACAACGAACAGTAGCCCCCGCTCTAGAGAAACGCCGCAACTAGAGAAAGTCCGCGCAGCAACAAAGACCTAACACAGCCAAAAATAAATAAATAAATTTATTTATTTATTTATTTTTAAAAAGTGAGAATAGAACCATCATTATAATTGCATATTTCAAAAGAAATGTAGCATGAATAATACAATTAGTTATTACAATTAAATTCTGCTACCTAATGTTCCTTACATACATCCCAAGGTTTTTCAGACATCCACATCTTTGTCTTCCTGTTGGAATACATCCTTTTTCTCATCCCTGAACACCAAAATCTTACTCATCTTTCAGAAACCATATCATATACAAATCCTCTGTAAAGTCTTCTGGGATCCTCTCAACTGAAATTAATATATTCCTACCTTGAATTTCCATCACTATTTAGCTGTCCATGTCTTATGTCACCTATACCTTTCTCCTTGGAATTACAGTTACCTAAGCATTAGCTTTATCATCTTTAATCTTTAAGTCATTTGAAGTCAAGATTTGTGTCTGATTCACGTTGGGAGCTATATTGCTCTATTGAGTAAGTGCTGAATTAAAAAAGAAATGTTGGTTGAACAAGCTCCCTTCAAGGTTCTGGGAAGGGAGCACACTTATTAATTCAGCTTTGGTCAAGGAAGAGTGACTAGAATTTGAGAGATGAACAGGGAGGGGACAGAGGATGGGAAAGCTTGCTCAGTCAGGAAGATCAGATAAATTAACCCAGACAATGAATGGGCTGGCTGTTGTAACCTGGTCATATGCTTGGATTGAATGTTAAGGTTATTACTTCAGAGTTGCTTAAGTTTCTTAAGGAAGGGCATCAGGAGAAAGATTTCCACAAAATACGGGGTTCATATATGGAGGCACAGTATTTGTATTGTTACTGTTCCTGTGCCACTGCATAGTACCATATTCCTAGTGTCCAATTTTGCCAGGTTTGTTTGTGCTGAACCTGAAATATTTCAGCACAGATCCTTAGTAGGAATAGAAGTCATCTAGCTAGAATTGATTTGTTGCCATTCATCACATTTAACACAGGGATAGTAATGATAATATATAATTTGCTAAGGGACATGAGGAATTGGTACGTGCTTTCAGAGAACAAAAGAGTACTTTCTTGGCTGTGATGGTCAAAGAGGGCTTCGTTCATTCATTCATTCAATTAGTAGATAGTACTTGAGTGCCTGTTTTTCAAGTCCTTGTCCTTATGGAGTTTATGGTCTTGTTGGACAGCTATATTGTCAATACAATCACACAAACAACTGTAAAATCACATCTATGATAATAGTTAATGAGATAATTGCTGTATAGTGTTTGACATATTTCCTTGGACCTATTAAGCAAATGTTTAATAAATACTAGCTATTCTAGTGATTAGTTCTTAATCTAAAAGAAATGGTGTTATAAAAGGTGTTTGAGCAAGGAAATGAAAATGATCAGAGATGTGTTTTCTGTGTAATTTAGGGTTATTTGTCAGAGAACTTCAAGAGGAAAGCAACTAGAATTGGGGACTCTTGTCCTCTTTCAAATTTATATTACATGTGTCATGAAATAGGGCATCTGTAGTGGGAAGAGAGAGGTGGAAACATATTAGAAAGATATGGAGAATTGACATAGAATAACTAATTTGAATGACAGCAGGTAGACGCAGAGATTTGGATCATGGGTGACCACAAAGGTGGGGGTGATATTGAAAGAACTTGGGGGACATAGTATTAGGAACAGACTCATGAGGGGGATAATGAATTACAATTGGACTCATGATGAGATTCAAGGATGGAGGATTTCAGAGAGTGGGTAGGGCTAGAGATTTAGATTTGGGAGTCACTCACATGGACTTATTGTTAAAACTGCTGGGATATATAAAATTAATTTTGAAGGATCACAGAAGAATAAGGAAAATTTAGGAACCCCCTAAATTTGGGGGGTTGAGAGGAAAAAATTTCTGAGAAAGAGAAGGGAGGCCAGGAAGACAGAAGAACCATGATTGTGCAGGGTTAATGCAGCTGTGGAGGGCAGGGATTCTATACGACAGGAGCTTCCAATTCCTGGGAAAGCTTGAAGTAAATGGCAGCTGAAAAGGGCTGCTGGGTTTGGCCATAGGAGATCACTGATGATCACCCAAGGACCAATTCAGAAAAGCTGTATGGGGCGGCCAGATTTTTTGAGGAACACTCAGGAACTGAAAGCTGTGAACACAGACTGCTTTGAAGAGAAGTTGGGTGGCAAAATTAAAGAGCAAGGTAATAAAATCATTTAGGCTGTGGGAGTAGCAAAGGTGAAGAAAATTTTCTTAGACTTTTCATAGACCTGAGCCAGGATCTATATTTGAAATATGCAGGTATTTTCCATCCTATGGTCTATAGTTGGCTAGATCAAACAATCTGGGTGAGCTAATGAGATGAAACTGGAGCAGATGCATTCTAATCTGCACCGAACCTGGCACTATTCTGATTTGTTATAGAAAAATGATGTAATTCCCTTTCTAAATTATTGAAACTGGCTATGGAATGGCAGACTAGACCTCCATTCTACCTGCTAGAGGTAGTGCACCTTGGTCAGACAGATAATGTTCATGCTAGGCTCTTGGTAGTGGTAATGAACAGGATAATAAACAATTTTAATGTTACACTGGTTTACTAGAGTGTCAATCTGATCATAGCACTATGAATGGAACCACAGCTACATGCATTTCTAATTTTGATTTAATGACATGAGAATTACTGAGTCCCATTTCTGGTTAGAGCTGGAGGCAATATTCTACAAGGCTGGTAGAGTGTGTATTACATATGAGTGCATGTATATGTGTGTGTGTATATGTATATATATATATTATATATATACATATATACACACATATAATAACTACAAGTTATTGAATGCTACTAGATTGAAGGAACGATGAATGATGGATTAGAAATACTAACTATAATCATTCCTACCCTACAAGATAGAGAATATTATCCTGCTTTTTAAAATGAAGAAACTGGAATTGTAGAAGTTGTCCAAGGTCACACAGCTAGCAGAGAATTGCAGTTAGAATATATGAACCCAGCTTTTCCTTTCAAACTCTTTCTCCTTTTGGGATGTATAAACAGGGGAGAAACATAGGGATGAGGCATATTTTATAAGGGATAGGAGGAAACTATTATTGGAACTTGTGTCTTGAATTGCATTGAATTCATGAAGTGACCTAGTTTTTCTTCATCTTTTATGGAACTTGTTGTTGTAAAAATTTGGAGTCACAAGAGACCTTAGGCAACCTCATTTTTGGAAACTGAGGCTAGAGATTTTCTTAGCATCATCCAGACTCTTCATGGCTGAGCCAGGACCACAACCAGACCTTCTGCCTCCAAGTCCTCAGTCTACTCATCTAGGTCTTAAAATATATGAAGAAAGGTGAATGTATGGATTTCTCAGTGACTTGCTTCTATCATTTAAAGGCTTTTCAGTATTCTGGGCAGACTCTCCTTGTAAACCTTGGGTGCCTTGAACTCATGTGGATATTGTTATGTTAAAAACTTTTCTCAGTAGAGTTCTATTATGTTTTGACTGATATTTAATTTTTCTTTTACAAGTTGAATGATATAACGGCTCTAAGGTGTATGGCGTAAAATTTGTTGTTAAAATAAGGAATAATGGCATGTCAAAGCAATTTATATTGACAATTTAATTGGAAATGCTGCCATTAGCATAAAACATTCCGCTTGGTATAGGTTTTACATTCCTATTAAATAAGAAAAAGTGAACCTCTACACATTATTATCAGCATTATACAAATGATGATTGATACTGCAACTTTTTATGCTGTGATATTTCATTAAAGTAGCATGAGTGTGATGATTCTTAAGGTCGTTTATGTTTATCCAGAATAAAGCTTCAAAACTTCTTAAAGAAGTTTTGGCTTATTTGAAAAAATGGCATTGGTCTATTATATAAGGCACTATTGCTCCTTTCATTGTGGCTAAACTTCAGAAATAGATGCTACAGAGATAAAATACCACCTGGGATATTTCTCCCTTAAAGCAGGACAGTAATTGTAACAGGCTTGGTGCTTTGAGGGTTTATTTTAAACATTCCTAAAAAAGTAGAGTTTGTAATTTTCCTTCAGATTACAAGCTGACATTTTGAAAAAAAAAAAAAAAAAGAGTAGCAGGGAATGCAGCACTTCTGTGTGGTGGCAGCTGATAATTACCATAGTGTGAGTGGGGCTAGATATAACCCAGGAGTTTTAAGAAGCATGGCAGATCACAGTGCTTTAAGAGTAACTCAATTCGGGAATTTTGCTTTGTTAGGCAAATTGAACTGTCTTGCTTCATGGATCTCATCTCACTTTCTTCTTTTGCTTTCCAACCAAGAACTACCTTTCTGTCTTCAATTCTAAGGTTGTTGCCAGGAAGAGCTACATGCAAAACTCAAAATGAAATGTAGAAAATCTTCTAAAGGGAACAGTATGAAAACAGTTCTCACCACATGTAACGGCTCTGGAAAGGTCCACTGGGCAGTAGCATTTTGCATCATTTAAGATGTTTACACTTTTTTTTTCAGAGAAAGTAAAGAAATTGTTTTATCGCTAATGTCAAAATAAGGAAATGTCACACGGGCTAGGCTTTGATATGTGCCCACCTGGGGAACTTACAGGGAATTGTTAATCCAATTGTATGAGAGAAGGATGGCTCCCCGTGAAAGGAAAATGGAAAGACTATATTTTCAACTGCAGTTATTAGACATACACAATTTACTTTTAAAATTAATTATGCAGTATAGTTGCCCAAATTGGGTTGCTGACACAAAAACAAATGTGTGTATGGTGTGTGTGTATGTGAGAGAGAGAGTGAGAGTGAGACAGAGACAGCCAGAGACAGAGATACAGAGAGACAGACTAGTACATGACCAGGACATTTCTGAGTATCTGTGATCTAAAAGTCAGTTGAAGGTTCAAATTCCCAAGAATGCAGATTGTAGTAACTGCTATTGCAATGAAATCCTATTACTCAAGAGTCACATTCTATATAATACGAGTTATTATTTGTTCTAAGTAAATACCCATTTCTAAGCGTTTAACCCAGGAAACACCCCAAATGTCTCCCTCTGAAAATGCTGAAAGTATTTGCAATCAGGAACAGATCCAGATTATGTGGAGTCCAAGATCCTCTTAAAGAAAATAATACAAAGTTGTGAATATGAAATTAGATTCATGGCCCTGGAAAGAGCCTTGAGGGGCACTGAAGTTGAACTTCATTAATTCTGTGGTAATTCCATTTGTACTTGGGAAATGGTCTAGTTTATATATAACAAAGGTGGAAACCTATCCACATTTGGTGATCCAGTGTTCCTTCAGGGAACACTGTGGTATTTAAGTCAGAGCTAACTTTGCCCTTATTGGTCATTTTCTTCCAACACTCATCTTTTATGCTACCATGTCTGCCTTCATTGATTTCTATTCTCTCTCCTACCTAAATCATGCAGATATGACTCTGCTTTGTACCTCTATCACTGCTTCTCCAAGCTTACATCTTCAATAAATACTTTATATCATCTTGTGTTAATACAGCATCCTGTTAGTGTTATGAGCTGAATTGTGTCCCTCCCGGCTCCACAATTCATGTGTTGAAGCCCTAACACCCAGTACCTCAGAATGTGACTGTATTTGGAGACAGGGCTTTAAAAGGGGTGATTACATTAAAATGAGGCTATTAAGGTGGGCCCTAATCCAATTTGACTGGTAAACTTATAAGAAGAGGAAATTTGGACGCATAAAAGAGACACGAGGGATACACATGTACACAGGGATGACCACTGAAGAGGCAGCAAGAGCGTGGCCATTTGCAGGCCAAAAAGAGAGGCCTCAGAGGAAACCAACCCTGCTGGCACCTTGATCTTGGACTTCCAGCTTCCAGAGCTATGAGACAAAAATGTTCTGTTTGTTTAAGCTACCGTGTCTGTGGTATTTTGTTATGATAGCCCTAGCAAACTAATACAGTTAGCTAGAATTTATCAAATAAACTGTCATTAACCAACATTCGCCTCACCTCAGTATACTTAATAATATAACAGAAGCTAACTAAGTGTCCATAGGCCATCAAATATAGTGGCTGAATGAAAGAATAAATGTTTGCATGCATGCATGCATGTATACAATTAGGATAGATTTCAACAGGAATTTATAATGAAAAAAAAACATTCTATTTTTTTTCCCCTAGGACAATGTCAACTTCAAGGGAAGACTGTAGTAAAATCCATGTTTTAACAGGTCTTACTGATGATCAAGTATATATTCACTGAGTCCTTGTACGGTGGAAATTTAGGAAAATAAGAGTTGACTAAAGTTCCCTAAATGTATCAGGACACTGAATTATGACAGACATTCTTTTTCTGATGGAAGTTGTGTCCACAAGGTACAAATTACATTTTTTTATGATATTGTACGGTGGGCTGGCTATTTACCTTAGGGCTTACAGGTTGCTGCCTGAAACTGTGAAATTTCCTTGAGTGTAAAAACCTACATGCTCAGCTTTCTGAAGAAACCTTAGGAAGACCTGTTCACACAACCTATGACTCATGGGATGTGGAACTAATCTATGTCAGAAAGCCAATTTATTAACTTGTAATCAGTTATAAATTACTATCCCTTTGAGCATGGTAATTCAGGAGAACTAATTACAGTCTACATGGTTCCTTGGTGAAAGCATATTAAGAGCAAAGGGAAATATTTGTTCTTAAAGGAGAGTTTCACCTCGCTAGAAGTGCCTTCTGACAAATTGGTCTTCTGTTTTCTGGGGATATTTTATTTGGACTTGGAAGACTGTTTCTTCATCTACTATTCTATTGAATTATTTTATAAACATTATTTATTAAGCCTCTACAATGGGCCAAACATTGTGCTAGGCATTAGAAATACAATAATGTACAATACTGACATTATCTTTGTCTGCATGGAACTTATATTTTAATTGTCATAGCTTAGCTAGTAAATTGCATTTACTTTTCCCATTGATTAACAACATTTCTTTTTACTTTAGCTCAGGAGTGCTGCTATTTACATTCTGTAATGTTTATTTCCATAAATGTTTATCAAAATATTGTATATATCTAATAAAATCCTTTTTCAAAGAATGGTTCAAGTTTTCCATAGAGGCTTAAGGCATCCAAATTCAAGGCCTCCCGTGGGCCAATACTTTAAAGCCCTAGGCATCGTAACACAAGTCGAAGTGACAGGAAAATGAATCTTCAAATAAACACTTTTATTTCATAGTTGTTCAAGGCAAGGTTAAATATTTCGATCTATGTATTTTCCCCCCTGTGTTGGAAGGACTCTACTGGGCTAATTCTCTAAAAGCAGAAAAAATTTCTAGGGGTTTATAGGTCAATACTTGATTTTATGCTTTCTCTTTCTGTTGACAACAAATCAAGTGAAATTTTGACTTTCCTGGATTTTCTGCGTGCATGTCAGTACCACTTGTTCCTCTTCTTATGACTTTCTTGCCTACCTAGCAACTCTGATTACATTGTCTGACCTTGATAAGCCATGTCATAGTTCTTGATGTTCGCACACATATAAAATCATTTTCCGGTTTATGATGTTAGAAGAAAAGAGAAGAAGAAAACATCTAATTTCAAGGCATTTTATATTTTCTGAGTTGCTTCTGTAGATTTTTATCCAAGGAGTGAGCTTGTAAAAGAACTGCCTAAGGTGGAAATGTAGGAAGGCAAAGATCTACAGAAGCGGCCGTTTATCTAACCACATCACCTTTCCGAAGCCATGATCCCTGTGAATCGGATAAAGTGAGCTGACTGGCACAACAGCCTGAAGGGTACAAAAACTAGACATCTGAAGAGACTTTCTTGTTTCAAGGATATACCTAACCTACTTTAAAAATATTCCTTTAATGGGGAGTTGAAAGGAAGTTCCTTCCTATTATGAGGTCGATGACTCCCTAGTTAGATTTTCCCTTTGTCATTTTGGGTGACTTTAAGTGGAATATTGTGATATTGTCTCTAAAGAGACGCTTTTTCCTTTGGCTTGCAAATAAATTAGATATTTCAAGAAGACCAATTCTCTGCTTTTAAACACTACTTATTTATAATTTCTTATTAGAGCCTCAACTAACATTTAAAAAATGTTACCATGATGCACATAAATACTACTGGCAAAGCTTTTATGGCTACTGATGACACTATAAAAATATGCCTTCATTTTAAGAACTCTAGAGGATTTGTACATCTGCATAGCTCTAGAGTCCCCTGCTTTGTGGGGGAAGAACTGATGGAGAAGATGAGATCATTACCCACTCCTATCCTGTTTTCAATTTGTGAGAAGCCTGAATAAAAAGTACTTTCCCTCACTGTAGGTCTGCTATACTTAGTTTTATTACCCTCATATGTTTATTAGACACATAAGTGTCCTTATAAAGGAATTTTAAAATTAGTCCTTGTTCAATCATATATATGTGGTGCAATGTTCCTATCTTCACATACTTATGGGGATAAACATTTTGTTTTGGTTCTAAATCTTTCCATGCTAGTTTAGTATAGACTGAAGACATGCTCAAATAGAATCGTTGCAAGGGCCTTTGGTCTCTTGATTTTTAAAGTTTTTTAATCATGCAGTTGGAAGAGCCTGGCCCAGGGAGGTGGGGGCCTTGGTCCTACACCTCACTCCAGCCACTTGCTGGCTATGCCCTCTGATTATGACCAAGACACTGGACCTCTCAGAACCTTAGTCTTCTTGTCTGCAAAGCGATAGTATTGCACTTATCTCTATGCTCTTTAAAGTTTTTCCAACTCTACAAGTCTATGGGTTTCTTTGAGAGGTTACCAAGGCTACGAGAATTACAGTCTTGGTAGTTACTGCTACCAAGAATACAATTACATACTGTATGTGTGATTTTATTTGTCCTTCAGCACAATTAAGCACCTCCTGGACAGTGACTTCACTGTATTCTTTTCTGATGATTCTTAGTATTTTCAAAGGGTATAACCAGAGTTTCATATGGTTCCATCCACCTTTGCTGAAAGAGATCAGACTCAAGAGAACATAGTCTTTGGCTCACCATCATTTACTGAATTAGTTTAATGAAATGTAAATGAATGAGCTTCCACTCAGGTACAGTTCTGTGTGAAGCTACCTATAGAGGGACAGAAATTCATTCAACATTTGGTCAGACTTACTCTCAATCAATGTCAAGACTTAACCTTAATCTATCTCTTGAGGGTGGAAAAGGGAGCAGGACTGTTTGGTCTTAATACAGCTATTTACTTCTACCTGTCTTTATAAACAAAATTCAACATGCTATTTATGAGAGGATTTGAAAACTGCACTTAAGATGATTATTTCCCTCTATTTGTTTATGTGTTTTGTTTTGTGCTATTTCTAGGCACTAAAATATACCAAAAACAAAAACAAAACAACCATATACAACAAAGATCATTTCCTTGGAGCTTATATTCTGGTAAGGAAGTAGGGGAGGCTGACAATTAACAATAGACATAATAATTAAATAATGAAGTGTGCAACTCTGTATCATATATGATATAGTATGGGTTAAATACCATATGGGAGAAAGAAAAAAGCAGAAGAGAGTTAAGGGGATTAGGATGCTGGGGGAGGTGGTCTGTAATTGTAAATAGGCTTTTAGGTTTATTGCATATGGAGAAGGTGGCATTTGAGCCTGAAGTAAGTGAGGGGATGAGCTGTGTAGATAATAGAGAAAAAGTGTTCCAAGAGAGGGAAGAGCAAATACAAAAACTCTATAAAGTTGCACAGTGCCTGGAGTGTCGAGATATATCAAGGCAGCTAGAATGACTGCAGCAGGAGGGACAAAGAAGAGGCAAGGGGCAGATCACATAGAGCATTAGCTGAACATTTGCCACTTGTTTCTCCAGATCCATTCTTTTCTCTTTTACACACTGTTCTGTGCCCTGAAAGGCAGACATGTATGGACTATAGCAACAAACTCCTTGGCCTATCACCTCCCAGTGGGGTTTAGCCAATGTGAGTTACAAATAGAAGATGTGAAGGCTGGAGAATACTGAGGTGAGGAAATTACTCCCCTGGCTTCTTCCCTGCTGGGTTGCTGCTTAGTGACTACCCTTTTACCAAAGGCCACAGCTCCTGTCAGGCAGCCCTCTCCATGAAGCTACTCTCCTGGGCTCATGTAATTGGTAACTGCTTTCTCCTCTTGCCCCATTAGGACTACAGATGGTTATAGCTCTCCACTGCTCCTAGCCTCAGGGTAGTGCACCATCTATAACTGATCTTTTTAAACCTCACCCTCACCTTTGTAAGTAGCCCCTTTATTAAACTCCCTTCAATCACCAGTTTAATTTTGCTACCTATTTTCCTTACAGGTCCCTGACTGACAAAGGTGTTAGAAACTATTATAAGGATATTGGCATTTATTCTGAGAGAGATGGGGAGAGATGCAAAAGAGTGACTTATATTCTAAAAGATCTGCCCAGCTGCTGTGTTGAAAATTTTAACAGGGCAAGGTGGAAGAAAGGAGAACAGTTGGGAGGCTACAGCTGTAATCCAGGTGAGACACATTTCATTTGTATCCAGCTATAGAGACCAGTTATTTTGAGTCAATACCCAATCAATCTCAAATGCATCTCACAAGCCCTGATACAAAACCATAAACTTTTACCACAGCCTAAAGTCCTAGATGGCTTGTAAGAAGCATTTCTCTGTGGCAGTTCTGGTACTATTGAGACAAATTCTGTGTATTACTAGTAGGGTAATTAGTGATTATAAATAGAATTTTAAAAATCGAATTAAGTGCTCATCACTTATTAAATATCATTCCATTTTTCTTCATAGGTCATTTGCTCTCTGTTTCAAGAATGAGATGTATTTTTAAGCACATTTTTATTGTTGTTTTTAAAATTTTTTATTTTATTGTGGTAAAAACACTTAATATGGGACCTATACTTTTAACAAAATTTTAAGTGTAAAATACATTATTATTGAATATAGGTACAATGTTGTACAGCAGATCTCTATAGAGTTTATTCTAATCTTGCTAACTGAAACTTTATGCCTGTTGATTAGTAACTCTCCATTTCCTTTTCTCCAAGCCCCTGGCAACCACCATTCCACTCTTAGATCTATGAATTTGACTATTTTAGATGACTCATATGAGTGGAATCAAGTAGTATTTGTCTTTCTGACTAGTTTGTTTCACTTAGCATAATGTCCTCAAGTTTCATCCATGTTGCTGCATATTACAGACTTTCCTTTTTTTAAAAAAAGGCTGAATAGTATTCCATTGCATGTATATACCACATTTTCTTCATCCATTCATCTGTTTCTAGATATTTAGTTTTTTGTTTCTACTTCTTGACTATTGTGAATACTGCTGCAATAAACATGGGAGTGCTAATTCATTTTTCCAACGTACATTTTTGAATGCTTACTATATTTTTTCCCAGCAAATGTTTCAAAGTTAAGAAGGGTGGGATGGCAGTTGGGGGGACATATATGAATCGAATATATACATACCAAATTTCAAACCGACAAGAGCTGTGCTAGAAAGATACAGGAGTGTTGAGAGGCTGTAACAAGGTGAGCTGACCTAGCTTGGGGGAGGTCCATGGAAGACTTCTCTTGCAAAGAAATATTTGAGTTTTATAATAAATAGAACTGTGTTCTACTTACAGTAGTAACAGACAATTTCACCAAGAATAGGAGTTCCCTCATACTTGGTAAAACCAGAATTCCTTTAGTAATTCTTCAACTTGGTTTATTTGAACCCAGATGGAGGCTATTTACTAGTTTGATCAAAGCAACTGAGGTAGAATATCGTCTACTTGCTCATGGTTGGGTTGTGGCCATGAGGTTAGACTAATGTTGGGGCTCCTCTTAGGGACTCTGTGTGTGATTAGTTATGTGCGTGACTTGTTTCCCCTAAGTAAGGAGCAGATTTTCTGTGTGCTGAGTAAAACTCTGTCCCAGGCACCGTTCCAGGGATTTAAGTACATTCACTCTTCCCTTTTCCTCACAGTCCACATCTAATCTAGTCTGTCAGCACTACCATGAAAAATATATCTCCAATATGACAACCTCTACTGTTTCCACCTTAGTTTAACCTACCATCATCTCAAATTTAGGCTTGTATGATCTTCTCATTGGACTTCCTGTTTCTACTCATTTGTCTCCATAATCAGTTCTCCACAGAGAGGCCAGAATAAGGTTAAAAAGTTAATCAGAGTATGACACCTCCACCCCAACTCAAAGTTCTCCAGTGGTTTTCCTTTCCCTGGCTATGAAAATGGGAACTTTGTACACTGCTGCCAAAGTCCTGGATAATCTGTCCTTTGACTTCCCACCCATCTGCTAATGCTCTCAGTCTCGCTCATTGTGATCTGGCCCATTGCCATTCCTGGTACCCTCGAAATATGTGCCTGCCTTGGAGTCTTTGCACTCACTGTTGCTTCTGCCTAGCCATGCATACTCTTCACACAGATGATCACATAACTAATTTCTTCTCTTTATCCAGGTTTCTTCTCCAATTCTCAGAGAGGCTTTATTGATCAGTTAATTCAAAATGTCAAGTTTTCCCCTCAGTCGCTCACCTTGCCCTCGGCCCCTTGCTCAACTTGATTTTTCTTCATAGCCCTTACCACCTTCAATACAATATGTGTTTACTTGCATATTTTCCAGAATATAAATTCCAGGAGAACTGAGACACTTTCTTTTTTTAAAGATCACTCCATATGCTCAGAATCAAGCATGGTGCCTGGTACAAAACAGTATTCTGCAAATATTTCCAGAGTATTCAGATTGGCTGAATGATCTCATTCAAAACTCTTTGCCTATAATGATCTTCAAAGGCAAGTACCAGAGGTCCAGAACCACCCCATAGTACTGTTTTGTTCCTTTTAGTGCCTTGAACATAGTAGAAATTTAGCAAATGTTTCTTGAATAATAAATGAATATAATCATGAACATTAAACTCTGCAAATTGCTGCTAAGAGGCAATACAATTTTATAAGTAAGTGCATGGTCTTTGTGGTTAAACTGGGCTGTTTGAATTTTATATCTGCCACTTGCTTTGTCAGATTGAGCAAGCCACTTAACCTCTCTGAGCCTGGGTTTCCCGACCTGAAAAATTAGTTTAGTAGTAGGACTAGCCTCATGGGGAGGGTTGTTATGAGGATTAAATAAAGTGAGGAATGCACACCACACTGGGTTTGCATGTGTTATTAATAAAGTAATCCTCCAGCTTGGGTTAAGTGACCTCCTCGGCTCCTTGTGTTTTTTCTGTGGCAGAGCAGTTATCTCGGATAATATTTTCTGTTTGCCTGTTCCCCTACTAGGTTTTAAGCCTTTGGAGGGCAAGGACTGAATTTTATTAATCTTTAAATTCCCAGAACCAGTACACTGAAGGTCCTCAATGAATCTGTTTTGAATTGAATAGGACTGAATTAGAAGTGACAGCCCTCATTCCAGAAAAAGAAGGGCACTGAGATATTGATCAGTGTCAATTTCAATGAGTCCTTAATAAGCATTGATAAGGCACAGGCAACTACCTATAGGCATGTTTGCAAAAAGCTAGTGGCAATATCCATCAACAAGCTGTAGACATGGGGTCTTAGTTGTGGTGGCGCAGGAGAGAGAACGAGGAGGAGAAGAGCAGTGCCCGCTGGAGGAGAAATTCCCTTGGTGACGACTTTGTCCCCTTCCCTGCCACTACTGCCTTTTGCCAAAGCTGGCTTTCTAAAGGCTCCAATTGGATCTCTCTTATCAGTTGCTAGGTAGAGCCAGTTGTGTCAGCTGAAGTAGTGGAAATTTCTATTCAACTTATAAATAGTTGAAGAGCCTGTCTTGGCGAAACATGAACTGAGCAAGTACTCCATTTTCTCCTGGGAGGGGGATCAGGATTCAGTGTATGATGCGGTCACGTCTGCCCTGTGAGGGCCTCTGCTCCTGAGCCCACACAGCTATAAGTTATTCATGGGAACACAACAAAGACTTCGCCCTAGTGAATAATGAGCATTCTTCTCCTGAAGCTTGCTCTCCAGCGAGAAGCCGAGGCGTGCAGGATCACCCTGTCAGAAAGAGAAATGGACCTCACATCCTTTTAGGGTTGGCATACTTTGCAAATATACACAGTGATGCCCTGAGCAACTCAAGGAAGCTCCAGGGACCTTTGTGCTCTCCCTGGGGACATGGGGACGGGGATTATTCTTCCTTTTTCAGGGGAAGCAGAGAAGATACTTTCAGTGGTGATCAAGTTTCTATCCTGGCTGCATATCAGGTGTTTTTGTTGTTGTTTCTTCTTTTGCTTATATTTTCAGGTCTTTATTCTCTGATGCTTGTAATTAAAAGATCTGAAATTTCTCAGAGTGATATTTAGTTCTTTTATGTACAACTATTATTTTTCTTTAAAGAGGATATCATATCACAGGATGAATATGGGTTCGTGGGAAGGAACCCTTTCTCTTTTTGGGTCTTCGGCTTGTAGAATCTCTGGGGGGCTTCATAATGGATAGTGAGAAAAAAAGGTATTGGTTTTGAAATCAGATAGATTTCAAATTCTAGGTCTTTCCATAGGTTACCTAACTTTTCGGAACTCTATAATGGGGGAAATTAAACCTCGAAAAGTTCTTACTGAATGACAAATCAATGTCCAAAGCATCAGGCTCCTTCATACATTAGGTGTTCAACAAATGTTAATTCCCTTTCTCCTCTAAGTTTTCTCAGAAACAACACTTTCTTCCTCATTAATGACTTATTTGAATGTTGTTATCTAAGTTTTCTGATTACCCTTCAGGTTATACCCACTACTCTTAGGATAAAGTTTAAACTCTTTAGTATGGCCCTTCTTTGGTCTCTTGTACCCTGCTATATCCCTCACTCACTGGCCACGGTTATTTCCTTTTGGTACTATCTTCTTCTTTCTACCTACCTAACTCATTCTTCAAAATGTACCTAAGCTGTCACTTATCCGTGTGCCTTTCCTGATCCCCACGTTGGACTTCTGTGCTCCAGTGGCACCTGTCACCTCCTCTGTTATAGCTCTTACTACACTGTGTTGGATTTTTTCTGTATCTCCCACTAGACTGTAAGCTTTGGGCACCCACCACAGTGACTAGCACATGTGAGGGATCAATGAATACGTGTTTAATGAACAGATAAATGAACGACTAAATGTGAATGAGGGATCCCTTGATTTATAAAGAGTTAAAAATGGAGAAATTTTGACAGTGACTAAGGTATGTCTGAATCAATCACTGAAGTTTTACTTCTTGTTTGGTGAAGAAAGTTGACAGTTTATGTGTAATTCTGTGATGTTATAAGTAAGAATATAGACTCTGGAACGTGAGTGTCTAGATTCAAATCCCAGCTCTGTCACTGACTGCTGTGTGATCTTGGGTTAGTTACTCAATCTCTCTGAGGCTCAGTTTTCTCACCTGTAAAGTTAGAATAATATAATTCCTATTTCAGGGGTTGTTACGAAAATTAAATGAGTTCTTGCCTTTAATGAGCTTATAACACCTATAATGAGCAGCACATGGCAGCACATGGCATATTGTAAACATTAAAAATTTAAAAATCAAAAAAACAACCTTACAATTAAGTGCAACGGACCAGGTATGGACTCAGAATGGGGCAGGGTGCCCACGGCTAAGAGGCATAAGATTGAAAGCATCTTATTACCCTTCAAAAGCTGACAAAACTGAAGAATTAATGTCTCTATAAAAAGTAATATCACTGCAACTTGTCCTTCTTCTTCCCCTCCTATGTAGAGTGGGTGAGTTTAGTGACAGACTGTTTTGGAAGGAGCTAGAAATATCAGTTTAAAAAATGCTTGGCAACCACTTTAGAATGATTATCTGACTTTGGGAGAAAGGGAGAATACTGAGGTATTCCTCTTACCCAAATTTAGAAATGTCACAGAGGCATAATGAATCATTTCTCAGAGGCTTTAAAAATATTTTTCCCATACTAAGTGTTGCCTATTGCCTATACTGCTGGCAG
Organism: Tursiops truncatus; assembly: GCF_011762595.2. NCBI lineage: Eukaryota > Metazoa > Chordata > Mammalia > Artiodactyla > Delphinidae > Tursiops > Tursiops truncatus. The sequence goes on along the minus strand of NC_047044.1, from coordinate 29,911,347 downwards.
TTCTGAACTTCAAGATAACCCACCAAACCCCAAGGAACCTACAGAAGTTTTGGGAATGACAGGATCTTCCTCGGGTCTAATTCCTTTGCTGCACCTGGGTGCCTATGGCCTCTGGCTCCCTACCCTCTCTTCTACCCTAAGGATTAGGCTAAGTCATTCAAGGTAACCCTATTCCTCCTATCAGGCCTGAGTTCGAACATGAGCCAATACAATACTAGGAAAGGGATTTTGGAGAAAGAACCCAGCCTTTCTCTCCTGCTGGATGTGAAAAAAGAAGCGTGTTGCTCTGACTGCTGCTGGCAGTCATTTTCTAGCAAGGCCACCAGCCTTAGGATGAACCAATGCTGTGACTGGCACCTTGAGAGAGATGGGAGGAAGTGCATCCCGGACTACACAGTTGAACCTCTGCAGCCTGCCTGAACTCTGTATTTTGTCTTTTGCATTACACCAAATTTCCTTCTCGTTAAGCTGGTTTAATTTAGCTTTCTGTTATTTGCAGTCAAAAACCGTTCTAACGAAATGCACTCACGACTCTTCCTCCACTCTGCCTTGTAAGGCAGTTATTCATGTCAGTGTGGATGTCCCGATTAGGTTGTACATTACTTGAGGGCAGTTGCCATGTCCCACTCATTTTTTACTTCTTTCAGAACTTTTAACATAGTGTCCTACAAATAGTCACAAATTCACTACTTGTTGATATATAACAATGTTGAAAGCAATACACACTGACAGACTTTGGTCCCAGTTAACAGCAGTGAAAGCCCCTATTAAAGAAAAGAGTTTGCTTTTTTGATTCACAATCATAAAAGCCAATGCTTGGTAAAAGTGAACAAAAACATGGTCGTTCAGTTTTTTTTTTCTGTTTCTTGTGCAATAGTTGGATGTAAATATTATTACAAATTAAACCACTGGGAGACCTTCAAGATGGCGGAGGAGTAAGACGTGGAGATCACCTTCCTCCCCACAAATACATCAGAAATACATCTACATGTGGAACAACTCCTACAGAACACCTACTGAACGCTGGCAGAAGACCTTAGACTTCCCAAAAGGCAAGAAACTCCCCATGTACCTGAGTAGGGGAAAAGAATAAAGAAAAAACAGAGACAGAAGAATAGGGATGGGACCTGCACCTCTGGGAGG